>NW_019384550.1:39659-86053 GCF_000671375.1 Centruroides sculpturatus | reverse complement strand
TGAGGATGTATATTTTTAGATTATTTTTTGTTTTTTGAATTCAAACACTGAACAATTGTCGGTTTTTATCGGATTATATTTAAGCTTATATTATAGTTAATAATGACACAAAATTTAATTGAGATCGACAGAATTGCCATTTGTTTAATATTTAATGATTAAATAATTTGCTCTAATTAAGTTAATTTAGAAGCATCTAGGAAGATGGTCGGATTAGAGAATTAAACAATAATTTCTGCAAGTTAAATGAACGTAATACCATTTGAATACTTCAAAGTAGGCTATTTTCTGTAGTACATATAACTTATATAATTATATAAATTAATCTTTTGCTTCATTTTTACTTATTACATTACAAACTATTTACATTTGCTTACTACATATTATAAATATAATATTGTGGATCATTTTAACTAGGTGTTTTCTTGTAGTTCTTATTTTATAAAATTTTTGAAGATATCTGTCATTTGGAATTAGAAAAATTGATACATCTTTACTCTACTGGAATAATTTAATAACATATCTAATATTCTTTACTACCATCTTCAGTAATGTGTAAAAATGTTACAATGCTTTAACACACTAAAAATACATTTTTAGGTAAAAACAAGTAAAATTATACTCTTTCTATTTTCGACTTCGAGGATTCCATGAGCCAAAAAAATAACAAATAAGTGGCAAGGAACTATCATTATTTTATTAATAAGATCCAAATGCATTTCGCCATCAGGCCTCCTCAGTGGATACATCAAGATAACAATCGCTGGTTACGCTCCAACAGTCATTCCCAGCATGCATCAACAACCATTCCAGCATTCAAATTAAGTACATTCACATGTTAGGCGATACAAAAATGTTCTACAATTTTTCTTTCTAAATTATTTTCTATTTTATACAATATTTTAGTATTTTTTCTACTTATATTACAGTTAAATTCTCTACAATGTAAAAACCATGCTGATTCCGTTCTTCTCAGTCTAACGGCCGCCTCATGTTCCTTTATTCGCAACTCCAATCTTCTTCCGGTTTCTCGAATGTAATAATTTGGACTTCCACATGTACAGTACGTGACATTTTGTATACTACACCAGCGATCTTAAATTGGTCTCTGGGCGAATTTTCACTGTTTATTATACTGATAATATTTGACATCTTATTCTTTTGGTTCGCAACTATACATATAGAAAATTCTTTAAATATTGGTTTATATTTTTCAAAAATATTAGTAACATAAGGAACTATTAATAATTATTAATAGTTCCTTATGTTACTAATATTTTTGAAGTTATTAATAACTTTATTAATAATTAAGCAATTATTAATAATTGAAATTAATAATTGAGTTATAATGCTTTGTTTGAATTTGTTTGAAAAAAAATTGGCAATTTGAGGTTACTATAGTTATGGTGATTACAAATAGAAAATTTTTTAGAAAGTATTAAAAATTGAGTTACTGCTATTAAGGTCATAAAAATAATTTTTATGTATGGCAAATTTTAAATTACTCTATTAAACAAATTAAGTAAAATTTAGTTCATTTTCTGTCTACATGTTTTGTTATGATGTGAAGAGGCATAAACATCTGTGTAGCATATCATAAAAATGCTCAGAATAATTTCATCTATTACTTTAGAATTTTATAATGTTGGTGGTAGTCTTTATTGTTTCTCATTATCTCTCTCAAAGATAAATTTTTTTTTTTTTTCATTTCTTTTAATTTATTTCTAAACTTTCTTTAGTAGAAAAGTTTCAGATATTTTTAATTTGCTATGTCATCAGATCTTAAATTTTCTGACTGATAAAATTTAAAATGTTTTTACTGTTTGTTAAATTTAAATGTGTTTATTATATGCAATATTTAAAAAATTTTTACAGTCACTCAGTTAATTTATTGATTGTCAAGTTGTAATATAAATCTAATTTTTTGATATATTTTTATCGTAAGAATATAATATGCTATATCTGTTTACAGCAATTTAGTGCATATATCATTTTAAAAATGTTTTTTGAAATACCAATTCCTTTTTATCCTAGGGAAAACATTATCATTCAAATTATAATTCGCAATTCATTGTTGGAAAATTATTTTTTTATTGCAATATTTGTTATAAATACTACAATTTTATATTTTTTGTTCATGAAATAGTTAATTTTTTGTTATTGAAATTACTTATATAATTTAAGATTTGCTAGTTTTAAAAGCCTGCTAAGACTGATAGATGATAATGACTATTCTCTGAATATATTTTCTAACATGTAATTAATGATGGATCATGTAATGTTTAAACTATACATTAAACATTTTGTTTAATTATATGAAGTACTATTGATTTTTAATTTCAAGAAAATTAATGATTTATAATAACTTGTCATTAATTCACTATCCTTTTGATAGATATTTTTTATCCCCGGACTCTTTTTTCTATTCTCATCATGGACTCACTCAGGCCCACAACAGGATGAAATATGGGTCAGACATTACCAGGATAGATTGCTCGTAAAATATTTCTGGGGGTTCTTTGCTTGCCTTTTAATCCTGCATCTTTCAGAGTGGTTGGCTGATGCCTTAACCCTCTTGGCCATCAGCTGTTAAAAGTTAAATTATTTTAATTTAGTTTAAAAATGGGGAGGCTTGAAAAAGATTTAAATCTGCAATTCATATATATCTAAGTATATTATAAAATATCTGAATAAATATAGTTAAAAAAAGATTCAATATTGTATGAATACATACATAATACTGTGCATGCATGAGTTTGATATTTTATCTACTACATACTGTTTCTTTTTCAGATAATTTTTTAAATTTAATTTTATATTAAATAGGTATGTTACCAATTTAAAATTATCTACTTATCATTTATGTCAAATTATTTTAATTATCTACTGTAATTATTGACTTTCTAGTTTAAAAAAAAAAAAAATGTAATAAGTTGTATCATTGACTGATGTCAAAGAGAAAATATAACAAGTTGTAATAGTGTCCATATACTCTTTTTACCAATTTGACAAAAGTGTAGAAAACACCTAAGAAATTAACACACAAAAATAACTAGTGATTGTTGACTTTTTAACCAATAACTCGCAACAACATCCTTGCATTTCCAACAAATACATTTATAAATAACAAACATTTTTGGCATATTTTGTAATGCTTTGTCAGGTTTCACACACTAGCTTCAATTTGATAGTTCCAGCTTTGTTCATTGCATTTCTTTACCTTATTTTACCACACCTGTGCATCTTTGTTGCTTATAGCAAATCAAGTAGATATTTAATTCCAAGCCATGTTCATCACAACTGATCATGGATGGTAAAAATTTCATCCTGAATCCTTTGTTTCAGGTTTATGATGTCCTGTACTTTTTTATACAATACACAATATTGACATTCATGAGAAGTCATTCATAGGAGTTATGTTATGTCTGGAGAACAAGAGAGCCAGGAAATTGGGCCATCCCTTTCAACCCACTGGTTAGGAATGTTTGATTTAGGAACACATACAGTCTCCAAGGCAGGGTGCAGCATTCTGTTGAAAAATGATAACTGTGGCACCACAAATTTAGTCGAAAGATCTACAGTGGGTACCCTTCTGCAGTAATAGTAGAGAGGTTGGGGTGCACGTTTTAAACGTGTAAACGTGTACGTGTGACGTTCGGCGCCGCTTTCCCGTAAGCCTAAAAGTTTGACAATGGTGTTTGGATAGTCGGTGGAATTACGCTCGACATTCCAAACACTATCATCAAACCTTTAGGCTTAAGGGAAAGCGGCGCCGAACGTCACACGTACACGTTTACACGTTTAAAACGTGCGCCTCAACCTCTCTAGTTTTTCTTTGCAGAACAAAGTCTAATTGTGCAAGATACCACACCATACATTCATCTTAGGTCTGTCACCTGTTAGCTCTAGTTTCATGTAGTTTCCATGGAGTCAATGTAGGATTTGGAAATCTGAAAAAGTTAACCAAAATCTTACATTCCAAATCTTAGAGATTTGGAATGTAAGTTTATCAGAAATATATGAGCTGTTCATGGGTCAAATTGATTAACTCCATTTGTAAATCCTTAATATATTAAGGATTTACAAATCTTTATTATTTTTACGTTTTTTGCATAACTAATTTTATATATAATGATATATATAAAAATACATTCTACAATGTTTATTTACATTTAAAGTTTAAAAGGAATTTTTAAAAATAATTTATATTATTCATTTTTAAGCTTTTTGTTTTATGGAGTTAATCAATTTGGCAAGTGAGCGGCTCATATATGGTTGCGTATTTCAGCATGCTTGTTGAAGTTACACCTTTGTAAATGTTTAGTCACACATTTTTGTGTAGTAGTAATAAAATTTGTGTACCATTTGAATGCAGAATTTGTAAGTTTTTGGAGTAGTACTGATGGATTTTCCTAGGACTATGGTCTTGGTCAACCACTTCTCTCTCCATTCAGTGTTGATCCTGTCTCCATAAATTTCTTATGCTTCTGATGAATAGAATTGGATGAAGATTTTTCATATTTTTTCTGTAGTTTAACTGGGTCCAAGTAGCAGATTTGGTTTCAACAAACTATGGCATTGCTTTTCCACAAAAAAAAGCATAGTTTGTTTCACAAAAACACTATTTAATTTATTGTAAGTATTTTGAAACAAATATGCTGAGTGCAAACTTTAACAGTCATTTAATATACTACAAAAAACAAACATGGTGTTTTTTATGATTTTTTTAAATTAATAAGACTTTAGGCATCCAGGTTGTCTACAATCTCAAGTTACATGAGTAGTAATATTCCTGTTGGGAAGTGTCATGTCTCAAATTTGTTCAGTGAATTGTCTTACTTAGAGATGGTAGTATGTGATATTCTCAATGTTTGTGTTGTTTTTGATTTGTTTAATAATTACAAAATGGAATTTTAAGTAAATCTCTTTATAAATCATTAACTTCTTCAATCCCAATTTTTTTTAATTAGTTTATCAAAGACATTGGTGATCGGGTCTCAATAAAATCAGTTATCAAAGCTTGGCTTTTATTTTTGTTCAGTTTTCTGATATTGAGCTAACTTTAATGTTAAAGTACTTTTCATAACAAAAACGCTTATTTTAAAACAAAATATTAACACAATACTGAAGAATATTTTAAATACTGTGTTAAAACAAACTCTTTTGTGTAAAATGAAATTTTGTTGCATTTCTTCAACTGTATTTAATTGAAGTTGGGCAATTTGAATACTATATAAATCAGTAATGAGGTATAATCTAAGTTAAAGTAAAAATAAGCATGAATTCAATTTTAAGTTAAAATAAATTTCTGAGAACTTTTGTAATAAAGAACATTTTGTTTTAACATAAATTACTACATGAAAATGGAAGAGCTTAGCTATGTATCAAATTTAAGTTAAGTGTCTGATTTTGACAGTTTCCATGAGAAACAGCTAAATCAATTTATAGTAAATTCTGTTAATATAATGATTAAATTGAATAATGTTAATGTTTTGAGAGCTTTTCCCCCCCTTCTCAGTCCAATTTCTTAATTTATGAAGTTGATGTTAAATGGGAACTACTTAATAAATTGGACTGAAGAAGGACAAAAAATACATAACCCCAAATGATATTATACCTCTTATGTGGCTTCCAAAAAACTGCTATATGTTTAATTATTATTAAATATTAAAGATTCTTATTTTAATCACACTGCATTTGTGATGGAAAATTTTCAAATTTATTATTTGTAGGGAACAATTTGTTCTATGAAATGTATTAACATACTGATGAGGATTGGAAGATCAAAATGCATTTATGAGAAAAATAAAGAAAATAACAAAGTAAAGGTTTTAGTCTTTTAATTTATTGTTGTTAAAGTTTACCTCTGATGAAAAGTCTGGAAAGTAAAAGGATAACAGACGCCCATACATTGGGACACTTGGGGCACAGGTTCCCTTTTTGTCTCGGTTGCCTTTTTCCTAATCCCCGAGAGATCCCCAGACAACAAAAAATTTGTAACTTCTAGCTTATTCTGCAAATATAAAAGAAATTAATGAATGATATTTGGTCATTGGCCTATGGAACTTCGTCATGTATTGACCAAAATTTCATTCCTTGTTTTTGAGGCAAACTCACTTATGCGATGTTAAATCATAGTTTGAAGTGCCTTGTATAATGTACGATGCCCCTTTTTTATAGCTTGTGCTTCCCTTTTTTTCATGGTCTATTGGCACCACTGAAGGATAACAACAGGTTTTATCAGATTTTTATATTTTTAATTTTTTTAATAGAAAATTCTCAATGTATCCCTAATTTCAGTAGAAAAGTACAAAAATAAATAAACTTTTTGCTGAAAATAAATGTTCTTTTATAAGAAAAATGTTTATTCTTAAAGCAAAATGATCGCATTTTTCTTTTTAATAAATATATTTTTGGCAATAGTTAGAGCTTAAACCAATTGAAAGAATAATGGAAAATACTTTTTGCTTAAAATGCCTGTTATCTATCTAACTCCTTTCGGGGGATTTTTGAATTGAAATAACATGACTTTAGGTGCAAACTGAAAGTTCGTATATAGTTAATTGGGGCCTCCTGTCCCTAAGGTTTTCATATCTGGTCTTGGCTTTCATCTATCTAACTTTGTTATCAAGATTAAGGAAAGGCAGATGGATGGACAAAAGTGGGAATTTATAGGTGTACAATTTTTTCAAATTTGCAACCCAATAAATATTTTGAATAAAAATGACACTGCCTATGCCAAGTGTATTATTGAGATTTGCTATATCATTTTGAGTATATTAATTAGTGTGCAATTAATAATTATAGTCCTAAATTAAAAGAAATTTCTGAATAAGTCAAAATTATCATTCAAAATATTTTCTATTGCTTTTATTTACATTTACATATAATTTATCTTTTTTTGAAAATATTCTTGTTTGTAATAACTATTCCTTAGTTGATCAATTAACTTATTAAATAGATTAATTAACTGAGAAATTAAACATAAATGTAAACAAGTAAAATGGCAAAACCATATTTGGAACAAGACTATGTCTTGGAGACTCACTACTAAGCAGAATCGCTTTGACTCTCAAGACAGGTCTCGTTCTCATTCTCCAATCTTCTTTGGTATCGCTGTTTTTGGATTTTATTTTGACTCAGTTCTTGGTCTCCCGACTACCTACGAGTCTGGATTTTTTTATGCGCAAATGATTTGGGCACGTAATACTCTGTGACAAATATCAACTAACGACATGTACTCCTTCATACCTCTATGCTGGTAACACAGCAGATGGTATGATTTTATAAACAAGACATAGTTTTGTCAATAATCTATATATATATATATATATATAAATGGACATGTATGTCCCTATATTTCACTTTTCTGCCAAAACTACACATCGCACATGAATGGTGTTTGTATGTGGTGGTAGCCCCAAGTCTCCATTTGTGCATAGGGGTGGTTGCGTCTCGATAGCTATAAGGGTGCGGGAGATATGAGGCTGAAAGTGGTTGAAAGTGGCTTTCTATTTCGAATGTTTTGTTCGATTTGTTCGAATTTGTTTGAATTAAATTCGAACATAAAATTAGAATATTGGTTCGATTATAGAACGATTGTAAACGTTCCAGAAACGTTGAAAATAGTTCGTTTGACTTGACGTGAACAGGAGACATTCAGAAATCGAATCGGGACCAGATCTCTAATCAGAAACGGGGGACCTAATTCTTGCATTCTGTGAAAACAGGTAAAATTGGCTATAATGTAATTATCTTAATTTTCACTATCGTTACTTTTTAAAAACCCAGCGAAGCGGGTCCTTGCAGCTAGATTCTAGATTACTTAGAAAAACAGTCTTTTATATATATAAAATAAACTATATTACATACAAATGTACGAACAAATAAAAACCCAGCGAAGCGGGTCCTTGCAGCTAGTATATAAATGACAGAAGAGACATCTTAAATGTGTGACTTATTTGTTTCACTCATGATTAATATATAACGAACATTGCCCAATATAAATGATTGATTAAATAAACAGAAATGACTGATTTTATTTTATTTATTTTTTCTATAATTCAGTTTATTTTTAATAAATAAAATGAATTAATCAAAAATTTTTGTGCTATATTTGATTATCATATTTTGCTTGACTAGTTATAGATTTAATGTAAACAAATATAAAAATCTGTAAACTCAATAGTCATGTTAAGCCAAACAATTGCCAGATTACATCGGATTCAAGTATAACCTGATCTAATCCTGCAATCATTTGGCCTTGGTGCTGTATAAGATATGTGTATTACCAAGGCAAATAGCATTTCTCCCATTAACAAAATAAGAGAAATAACAATTATCTAATAAAATCTAATAAATACAAAAAACCGTGCATTTTAAATTATATATTATCTATAGTTCTTTACAAATTTATACATTTTAAAATCCAAATATAGATATTTTTATTTATATGTCCAATATCAATTATAAATTAAAATGACTTCATTTTAATACTTAATTAAATTTGTTTTTCTTATTTTTAAAATCTTAAATCTAAGTTTTAGGCTGAAATAATTTGATTTGCTTCCAAATTTTTCTAGTTGATACCATGTATTTTATTATTGAATGTTGATTTGCATTGTTCTAGATTATGATACAATGAATTTTTTTCTCTTTCAGCCATGGATGGGCTCTTGCTATGGAGTCATTTAAATCGCCCCATATAAAATTCATTTGTCCATCTGCGTAAGTATTTTTAGTTGTTTAAAATTAGTTATTTGTATAATCAATAAAATACAGTTTGGAGATTTATACTTAAAATTAATTAGTGGTGCCTCACACTTCAGATTTTGTTTGTTCCAGGAGGCCATTCAAATTGAATTATTCAAAGTACGATTCAATTTCCCTAATAAAAATAAAGAAAGAGTAAATTAATTCATTTCATAATCCTAAACAATAATCATTCCAATAAACTTAAACAGCAAGTATACATGATTTAAAGTAAAAATAACACAATTAAATTCACTAAATTATAAATTAAAATATGAAAACAAGAAACTAAATACATAAATTCCATGTAATAAAATGAAAATTGCATTTACTGTACCTTAGTGAGGAGTGGTGGTGTTCCATTTCTTAACATCACTATGCAGCTGCTTGGTTTTCTTGCAAATAATATTCTGAGATAATATTATCAGCCAATTGCTTCTCATTTATTCACATTAGAAATTTTCCATCTCAATAATATGCAATCTCCTGGAGATCAACATAGTTACACTTTTTGTCACATTTTCTGCTATTATTGCTTTCTTGTTCTTAAGAATTGGGTACACCATTGACCTCAGCATCTTAAATATAGCAACCAGACCTGCCACACATGTATTATACTGCTTTTATGCTTCCTAAATTTCTTTCTCGCCTCAGTTGTCAATACTAGAATCTGACTCTTGGACTTCATTGCTTCACTCTTCATGGAGCCATGGTTGATATATAGGAGATATATATAGCTAAACACATCAAAAATAAAGCAAAAATGTTCTAAAAACATAGAAACATAATGCAAGAGATGTTTTCACAGCAGGAGCATTTTTCACTGTGTATGCAGTTTGAACTCTGGGTCAAATTTAGCATTCAAACTTTGGAACATTTAGGTACACGGTACCACTGTATATATTACATATTTTAATTAGAAATTTGTCTATTCAGATATAATTAGAAATAGTTGTTATATCCTATTAACTGTGATTAGTAATCAAGAAACCCAAGATTTAGGGGGAAATGTTTTGTCAGATGAAATCCAAACTCATATATAGCACATATCAATAGCATGCTTCTGTAATGTTTTCTTCTCAAATATCTTGATTTTGATGATAAACTTTATCAAATATGCTGTATATTTGTCCAATATATAATACATAAAATATATATAGCAATATATTTATAGTATGAGGATTGAATAGATTTTTAAAAAATCTAAATTGCAATGTAATCTATGTTATATATATTGGACAAATCTATATATATGAAAAGATATATATTCTTGTAAATCATTAACATTCTACTATTGTTATAGCAAATACCTGTAAATTAATAATTGTCATCCATATTTTATCAATTGTCACCATTTCTGTGCTTCTCATAACCATGTATTTTGTAACAGTGCAAAATTTTGTTAACTTGTATGCATTATTTCCTAAACAGTTGATAAGGGACTCAAAGTCCAAAATGCATATTTTACAAAATAAAATGCGTTTTTCTAAAGCTTGTCTGTTTCTGAACGATAGTGTAATAAGTCTAGTGGAAAAGAAAAGCCATCATAGAGCTCATAAATTGAATCTAAATTGCAGTGAAATCAAAATATGCATATCATTTATATTCATTAGTACTGTATTTCATTGCAATGATGTCTTATATAAGTTGAAAAATGTTAACTAAGGGCAAAAAACAGTGAACAACAAGATTAATATGTATGATATTAAGTAGTGATTACCAGATTAGCCAGATTAGCTTTCTCTAAGAGATAAAGAATATTGTTCAGCTTTTTACAACCAGCTCTCTTCTCCTATTTCTGTTTTAAGCCAGTCCTTATACAATGCTTGCCATCAAAATTTGTTATCTGAAAAGAGTATTTGAACTGATTTTTTAGTTTTTTTTAAATATTTCACACACAATAAATTCTTCCAGAATATTGAAGGTGGGACATTGTGTTTTCATAAGTTTGGTTATGGACAGTAGTGTCTGCTATTTAGAAGTAAATATAATAGACTTCCTATTTGAAGGGTCTGGAGATTGTAAAAATGTCCATTAAGTAGAGGTGACCTCTAATAGAGATTTTACTGTATTTGATTTCAAATGTTTTTCTTTTTAATATCAAATTTAAATTCAAGTGTGAAGATGACACTTAAAAATACCTGAATGCTTCAAATGTGGCAGTCACTTTTCTATAGAACCTACATTATGTTATCTTTTATGCAAATATATTTATTGTTTTTTTTGTATTCTGCATAAATATAAATAAGCTAATATCATCACTAAAGATGTATGTTATATGTACAGTTTGATGCCACTATTTTAATTTCAGGTAATATATACTTTAAAATTGTTAAATTTCATGATCATACTCATAATAATGTCAGATATATTACGTTTATTTGATGTTTTAACTCCAACAAGCCATTTATTATTAACACAGGTAGTTTCTACCTTTTGAGTTAATTTGTTTTTTAGCAGTTGTTTGGAAAGCAAGAATGCATAACATAACAGAAGAAATTGTTAATGTAGCGTTATGAAAAGGTGTTACATCTTAAAGGATGAATTTTGACATATGTTAAAGGACATCATAAACAACAGTTTGTATAAGTGACCACAATGTTGTTACAAACATCGCTAAACCTGATATATAATATAGCTAAACACCAACCAAATGACGAAATTCTATCGGGCTAGTTTAAGGCTAATTACTAAATGAATTACGTAACCAATTTGGCTCTAGAGGTAAGCGTTAGGCGCCATCTCTTATTAACATTAATTTATTTATAATTATTAATGTTAATAAGAGATGGTGCCTAATGCTTACCTCTAGAGCCAAATTGGTTACGTAATTCATTTAGTAATTAGCCTTAAACTAGCCCGATAGAATTTTGGCATTTGGTTGGTGTTTAGCCACAATGTTGTTAATATCCATTTTTTCTTTTTATTATTATCTTAATAAAAATTGATGCTATTTTTTAGAATGTTGAAAGAGTGGATAAATTTAAAGTAAATTTAGATTTTATGTCAACTTTCATATGTAAATTACTTAATGTGACAATTTATCAATTTTCTAAGATTGACAAAGTAAAATATAGTACATTAAACTAATAAAATTATATTATTTTGTGAATTATTAAGTTTGTAATATTGTGTTTTGTAGAAAACGAAGTATATTTGAAAAATTTTAATGTGTTATCACAAATAGACCAATTTCAAAACTAGTTTATTTTGAAAATAGTTAAAAACAAATATATATTTATATTATGATTTTAAATACATTAAAATTTGGTAATGAAGATATTAAATCTGTATTATTTAATTTTTAGATCTCCCATGCCAGTCACATTGAATGGAGGAATCCAAATGCCATCTTGGTTTGATCTGAAGACTTTGGATGCAACTGGTCCAGAAGATGAAGAAGGCATAAAAAATGCATGCCAGAAAAGTAGCTATATAAACATTTAGAATTTATATGAAATTGTCATTTAACTTTTTAATTGGTGATGATTTTATCAATAAAAACCATATATTCAAAAATCCAAAAATTCATTTTATTATGTTTGCTAAATGTATTAATATAATCTGCTTGTCTTTTCTTTATTAGTCTTTTTTCCAGTTATCTGAATTGATGCATTGAATATTGACTTTCCATTCCTTCTTAGTCTATGCCAACTGTTTTTTTAATTTCTTTGGACTTCATTTATTACTTGATAATATCCTCCATTATTTTGGTTCTACATCACCATCACTTACCTTCTGTTTCATACTTCTGAAGCTTTGTATAAATGCATTTCCTGATCTTCCCATTATGTACTCATATTATCTCATGCAGTGCTTTTATAATTTATTTATTGTGATGAGTATACTCAAATTATTTATATAAAAATTCAATTTTTTGTCCTTCTTAAATAACACATTTGTCACATTGTGTATTTCTGCTGTGTCATTTTGTATTATTTATTTAATGTCTAACATTGCTTTCTGTACAAATTGCTTGCCAAATAGTATTTATTACATTTTTTCTTTTTAAATACAGTGCAATATGCTTAATACAAAATACTCTGTTTCACTTCTGGTTAATTTGCCAAGTTACATTCTTATCACTTTCATTTTTAGTTTGCAACATTGATTGACACAATATTTGAACATATACTTATTGAATTTGAGTTACAAATTATATTGATTTAAGCATCAATAAAAATTAATTATAAGGATTTTATATAGCAGTGTGCAAATCAATATTTATTCAATATATTGCACAATTAAATAATAATTTTTTTCTCTGCTAAAATTATTTTAAGAACTGTTCAAATCTGTAACTCTTGCATACAAGCTAATAGATTATCATTTACACTTTCAAATCACTCTGACAGCTTTATATATTATTTATATATTTAAAGCCAAGTTCAAAAAGTTGATTAACTAGATTTGGAACAGAATAATATAGAAATAGCAAGATTATCTCTCTTGAAAATATCAGTATAATGTACTGTACAGTACATATATATTTTAACTGAGTATTTCACTTTCACTTTAAGGTAAGAAGTAAAATACAGTGGAACCTCACATAATGAGTATTTCACATAACAAGCAAAACAAATTGTAAAATAATGACTCACTTAATGAGCAATGTTTTGCATAGCAAGTGACGAGGGGAGGGGAGGGGAAGTCTAGATTGTACGCATGACCATCAGTCTGAGTTTAGCACTCGTTCCGCTAGCATCTTACTGTCGCTTGTGATCACATATTCTTCCAAACTTGTGTTCACACATATTATGTATAAACATCAACTACCTGAGTCTGTTATATAATAAACACGTCAAATGATATGCCAAATTCTTGGGGTATGTAAAGGCTATAATTAAATATTAGAAATCAATTAATTTGACTAGAGGTAGGCAATTATGCTGCCATCTCATAATAAATTTAATGACCAATTCCAAATTAAATTTTAGAAATGTCTTAATTAAAAATTAATTATTTATAATTATTAAATTTAATACAAGATGGAAGCATAACTGCCTACCTCTAGTCAAATTAATTGATTTCTAATATTTAATTATAGTCTTTACATAGCCCAAGAATTTGGAATGTCGTTTGGTGTGTTTATCAGACATATTATCTGTGTTTTTTTTCCTGCAAATTGAATTCGCATTTCAGGTTGGTTCATTCCATGCTAGAAGAAATGATGATTCACGCTTCTTAACAATGTATATTGTATAATTTTCTTTGAATAAATGCTATACATAAAATATTTGAATATTTTTTTTGGCATGGAATGCATTATTGTATTTTACATTAATTTATATAGGAAAAATTGCTTTGCTTAATGAGTGTTATGCATTACAAGTAAGATTCTGGAACGAATTATGCTCGTTAAGCAAGGTTCCACTGTAATTCAAAACAACTTGGCTGTCAAGACATTTTATTGCTTAACATTTTAAGTGATTTGACAGTAAACATGTTATACATTTCTGAAAACTGCTATAGCATTCAAAAACGTTTTGATATTAATTGGTTTTTAATTTCTTCAATTAGTGTACTTTACGTTTAATTTTTACTATGCAGATCATTTTTGTACTTGTTTAACTGATTAAAGTAAACATTTCATTTTGTTTATTTTTAATTGAATATTTATATATTAAACCTTAATTTCTCATTTCAGTTCATAATTTGATTGAAGAAGAAACAAAATCAGGTATTCCAAGCAATAGAATAATGTTGGGTGGTTTTTCACAAGGAGGAGCTCTAGCTATTTATTCAGCTCTACGGTATCCAAAATCTTTGGCTGGTGTACTTCTCTTCAGTTGTTGGTTGCCTTTAAACAGACAGTTTCCAGGAGTAAGATATTTTATTGAAAATCTGTTATATTGAATAAACATAATAGAATAATAATAATTGGGATATACTAAGTAGAAACTTTAATATTCAGATTGTTATGAAAGTTATCATTTAAGAATAACTGTAGAATTATATTTTGCATACTGAATGACTGGAATTGTTAATAATCAAATAACATTTAATATATATATACTCAAATGTGTGAACCACATATTCTCTCAGAGAAAAAAATAAAGATCTAGAAAATAAAACAAATGGTTCTAGTCATTTGGATCCTATCATTATTAAAATTTGAGATAGGAATCCAAAACATTCAAATTATCAAAATTTCAATTATTAGTTAGTTAAAAATTCAAAAAAGTATTTTGTTTTTGAAAACTAATTTTTTTGCATGTTCCTCAGTATGCTAGATTCTTTGAAAATATCACATTGTTTTTACTACTTTATTCTTATTATTTCAACTTGTCAAGCCAACAATGAACTTGTGAATGTACTGTGCTTAAACAACAAAAAAAAAGTTAGCTGTCAGCTCTGCTATCTAGATGTGAATGATATCAAATATGTGACATTTCACCCACACTCCAGATGTTTACTGAATGTGGAGTTTGGCGAATCTCAAAACACATTTTATAAATCAATTGACTACACGTTAATTTCTCTACATTTCATTTTTGAATTATCCAAATTTATAGTAAAATAAATTCAATTAACTAGCTATCTATTTTTATTACAATAATTTAAATACATATTTCAAGAGGAATAATAATTAAAATTAGATTTGAATGTTCAACTTTAAATAAAATTATAAATGTTCTTATCAATTAAGCTACTAGGATATATACTTTTAAACGTTAAAAATTTTTTAACATTTAAAAGTTATTAAAAATGTTTATTCTATGAATGTATAACATGTTTCTAATTTTTAAATTGGCTTTTAAAGAATGAAATTAGTTTTAAACTCATTAAAAGCTAATACTTGTCCTAATAATTTAAATTGTTATATAATGTTACTAAAGAGTGCAGTTCAGATTCCATCTAGAGTTTTTTTAAGTTTGTAATTCACTATGCGCCCCAGAGAAGGCAACGGGAAACCACTCTGGGTAGTAACTTTCCCTAGTATACACCTTGGCGGGTTACTAACCTACGCCAGGTGTCGCCGACGTCAGGAATCTGATATGGCACCAAGAAGAAGAAGAAGAAGAATTCACTATGAAATGTTTCTATTACTTTGTGCATTAGAGTTCAGTATTAACTTTTTATAAATCGTTTCAATAGTTACTTATTTATTAATATTACTATAAATTATTTACAAACTGTTTTCTCATTGCACTTATTTCACTGTTTTAGGCTGCAATTAATAATACTGAAATTCCAGTATTACAATGTCATGGTGATATAGATAATACTGTTCCACACAAGTGGGGTGTAATGACTTATGAAATACTGAAATCTTTTATGCCAAAACTGCAGTTCAAGACTTATAAAGGAATGCAGCATACATCATGTGAAGAAGTAAGTACTGTGTTAACACTTATCATTTGATTTATATTTCTATTCATATTAATATCATTTTGAAATGATTATTAATATTGCAGAAGTACAACATATATATTGCTTTAATTTTTTTTTTTCTAAAAGTAGTTTAGCATTATCAGTGAAAGAAATTTCAAAGAAGCAGGACTATTTAAATCTGAAGTTGACACATTTATTTCACATTAATTACTTAACCTACAATTTATAAACTAGTTTTAGGGAAAAAAATTAAAGCGATATATACCTTGTACTTCTGCAATATTAATAATTGTGTGTGTGTGTAGGTAAACATTTAGCCAGAACTTTCAAATTGAATGATTATCATCACATCATGTTAAATTGATACATTGAAAATCATTATACCAAAGATTGTTAGATCATTCATAGAATTGAGACAATGATTCAAGACATGATTGATTGATAATTTTTATAAATTTGGAATAACTTGCATTTGAAAAATACTTATTCTAATAATTATATAAAAGTGCTTAATGTATGATTATCAGTTCTGCTAAGTTTAATATCTGAACTAAAATTCCAAATAAATTCGTCAATAATACTAGAATTGTAAGCAAGAACAGTATTATTATCTGAATACTTTCTAAGAATATTGCTGTAATAATAATGACCGTGATGAAATTTTAACACTTCTAATATGTACTCTTCTGTTAAATTTTAATATATAGAGTGTCTGAGAAAAATCTACATTATTATAAAATTTCATTTAAAAAATGAAGCAGTCTATCGAAATGTGGTTTGTAGTAAAAGAAAAATTAACTCAAAACATGTATTACGAAAAATAATACAGAAGCTGAAGTTTTGCATACATTCAGTGAACCTGAAAATGTACTCCTACAGTTGCACAAAGAATGTTCAATTGATAATTGATTTGTTGCCAAGTGCTGTTTAGCACTTCCTGCACAACATTAAAGATTGCAAGGGTTTCTTTAAAAACAGTAACATTACAAACAGATATTTAGTACACACTATTGTTGACATAACCCCACTGGATGTCTTTTTGTGAGATTATATCAGATTTAGGGACCAGGGTGTTTGTCCCTGTGGTCAATCCGTCCAGGAAACACTGTATCAAGCAAATTACATAAGGAAACTGACCAGTGAGAGGGTGACCATCCTGTTGAAACAGTATCTGGCAGGAAATTGGTTATCGATTGGACATTCTTTGTGCAACTAAAAAAGCACATATTGAGGTTCACTGAAAGTATGCAAACAACTTCAGCTCAGCTTTTTATTAATTTTTATAATAAAAAAAATTTTCTGAGTTGATCTTTCTTTTACAGCAAAATGCATTTCAATAGACTACTTAATTTATATATATATATGAAATTTTATAAACAATTGTTTTCAGACACCCTATATAATAGTTACTATTGATTTGTGATGTAACATCTAGTATTTAAAGAAACTAGATTATATTATTATCCTATTATATTAGTTTAAAAACTAATAACGCATATTTCTATTTATAGAAATCTTATACATTTTCCTGAAATATAAATTACAATATTTTTAACTTTTTTTCAGGAAATGAAAGATGCTCACCAATTTATACAGACTTGTCTACCTCCTGTGTAAGACTAAATAAATTATTTTTGAGATGAAGTAGTCATAACTTTGCTCAGCAGATGATGATAAAAGTTAGATTCTTAGGATCTTTATTTCAAAAAAATATTTACAGATATAGAAAAGTGATATTGTTACACTTTGGTGTAATTGTTAACATTCCAATTTAAAAAATCACCATCACTGTTTTGTCAGTATGAATTTATTGTACAAATATATGAAAGATTCGGTGTTTATTTAATGAAAGTTTTTTCACTTCTATGGTCTTCAAATGTCTGACAAATAATTATATTTAACAAAAATCTCTGTATATAAAAGTTAATCTATAGTTTTATATCTGGCATTAGATGTATTATTTTGTGTTTCTGAATTTTCATATAACATCATCCTGACAGTTTTGTAGATATTAGAATTATATAAGGGAACAAAATGATTGCACTTAAAAGATTTACTTTTGATAATAAAGTGTTAACTAAGTAATAATTCAATACTCAACTATAATAATATGAGATATTTTAAAATATAACTAATTATTCATAATAATAATTTTGGTTTCTTGAAGGTTAGCAAGGTTAGATTAGAAATTCTATTAATTTTATCTAATTCAAATAGATGTCAGTAAATAAAACTTTAGTATCTTTGGGTAAAAACAAGCTTTTATTCATTTATAAGACTTTTTACTTTATTGTATTTTATATTTTCAGATTTGTTATTTTAAAATTTTAATTTATAAAAGTTTATATATATTTAACTTTAGAAATTGGCCTTTTAGAAATTAAATTTAATGCTATTTTTCATCAAAAACTTCAATAAATAAATAAAAACTTCAGAATTGAATGTAATATGTATAAATTCAAAAATATATTACAATATACTCATGCTGTAATTTTCAGGAAGAAATGAAATTCAATAAAGTTGCACATTTTAAACTGAAGTCTCAAAGGAAAGTATTGCATAGTGCCTGATTGTATTGAACATAATAATATATTTTAATTAAATTCATTAATAAATTAAAAACTTAATATAAGTTTTTCATTCAAATAACATTAATTTAAATACCCTAAAAATTTACTAAAAAGGTATAACCATAAACAGGTAAATATATTGGAATACTAAAGAGTGCAGTTCAGATTCCATCTAGAGTTTTTTNTGTCTTTTTGTGAGATTATATCAGATTTAGGGACCAGGGTGTTTGTCCCTGTGGTCAATCCGTCCAGGAAACACTGTATCAAGCAAATTACATAAGGAAACTGACCAGTGAGAGGGTGACCATCCTGTTGAAACAGTATCTGGCAGGAAATTGGTTATCGATTGGACATTCTTTGTGCAACTAAAAAAGCACATATTGAGGTTCACTGAAAGTATGCAAACAACTTCAGCTCAGCTTTTTATTAATTTTTATAATAAAAAAAATTTTCTGAGTTGATCTTTCTTTTACAGCAAAATGCATTTCAATAGACTACTTAATTTATATATATATATGAAATTTTATAAACAATTGTTTTCAGACACCCTATATAATAGTTACTATTGATTTGTGATGTAACATCTAGTATTTAAAGAAACTAGATTATATTATTATCCTATTATATTAGTTTAAAAACTAATAACGCATATTTCTATTTATAGAAATCTTATACATTTTCCTGAAATATAAATTACAATATTTTTAACTTTTTTTCAGGAAATGAAAGATGCTCACCAATTTATACAGACTTGTCTACCTCCTGTGTAAGACTAAATAAATTATTTTTGAGATGAAGTAGTCATAACTTTGCTCAGCAGATGATGATAAAAGTTAGATTCTTAGGATCTTTATTTCAAAAAAATATTTACAGATATAGAAAAGTGATATTGTTACACTTTGGTGTAATTGTTAACATTCCAATTTAAAAAATCACCATCACTGTTTTGTCAGTATGAATTTATTGTACAAATATATGAAAGATTCGGTGTTTATTTAATGAAAGTTTTTTCACTTCTATGGTCTTCAAATGTCTGACAAATAATTATATTTAACAAAAATCTCTGTATATAAAAGTTAATCTATAGTTTTATATCTGGCATTAGATGTATTATTTTGTGTTTCTGAATTTTCATATAACATCATCCTGACAGTTTTGTAGATATTAGAATTATATAAGGGAACAAAATGATTGCACTTAAAAGAGAGTGCAGTTCAGATTCCATCTAGAGTTTTTTTAAGTTTGTAATTCACTATGAAATGTTTCTATTACTTTGTGCATTAGAGTTCAGTATTAACTTTTTATAAATTGTTTCAATAGTTACTTATTTATTAATATTACTATAAATTATTTACAAACTGTTTTCTCATTGCACTTATTTCACTGTTTTAGGCTGCAATTAATAATACTGAAATTCCAGTATTACAATGTCATGGTGATATAGATAATACTGTTCCACACAAGTGGGGTGTAATGACTTATGAAATACTGAAATCTTTTATGCCAAAACTGCAGTTCAAGACTTATAAAGGAATGCAGCATACATCATGTGAAGAAGTAAGTACTGTGTTAACACTTATCATTTGATTTATATTTCTATTCATATTAATATCATTTTGAAATGATTATTAATATTGCAGAAGTACAACATATATATTGCTTTAATTTTTTTTTTTCTAAAAGTAGTTTAGCATTATCAGTGAAAGAAATTTCAAAGAAGCAGGACTATTTAAATCTGAAGTTGACACATTTATTTCACATTAATTACTTAACCTACAATTTATAAACTAGTTTTAGGGAAAAAAATTAAAGCGATATATACCTTGTACTTCTGCAATATTAATAATTGTGTGTGTGTGTAGGTAAACATTTAGCCAGAACTTTCAAATTGAATGATTATCATNATTTTACAAATACGTGTACCGGGCTGTGAACGGCTCACGTATTTGTAAAATTTAAGTGACTTGTACAACATGGAATTCATATAAAACGGAATAATCAATGATCTTATACGGGGGTCGACTGTACATTATTAATTGGTACTAATTATTCTGTTATTGAAATCAGTAATAGACTTTTTTAAATCTGATTTAAAGGCATTAATGATATGAAGCAATAATGTAACTTTCAAAAGTAATTCTAGAATGAATGAGTCATATTTCAAATATTACTGAATAAGTAATACAAATTAAAGTGCTGCATTTTAATTAAGATAAGATCAAAATGCCAAAAGTCATTCTGTGTGGGGGATTTTGTTAAACTGAGAACCGTGTCCGTTTCAAATGGATCTCGCTTGCCCTCGCATGTTTGGGTTGCATAATTACATGTGCAGTACATACCAGAGATGGTAAACTATTTTGAATCTGCATGCCAAAGTAGAAATATTTTAATTCTTATAAATTTCATACATGCCAGTCATAAAAACTTTAAAGTAAATTCAGTTTATAATTTTGGTTTTATATTCAGTTTGATTTATTTTTTCAAATTTACTCCAATTAATGTCATTTACAAGACATTATACTTGGTCAGATTAACATCAAACTGACTTTGGAATATTCCGTATTGAAGAATTAATTAAAATTATAATAGTAATATACAACAATATTTGCATTATTCTATTTATAATTAATTAAATATTATTATTTGTATTTTATCCAATGAAAAATAAATGAAATTGGTTGGCGTTCGATGTCTGTCATTCTTTGGGTGCATATGTCGTAGATTCGTCATCTTTGGTATACAATACATTTAATAAAGGCATTATCTAACATCAGTTTAATGTTATAATAAATCATAATATAAAATAGAATAATAATAGGATAAATAAGTATGATTGATCAAATAAATCAAGAGCACAATTATACAAATTTTAAGCTAGAGGCCCCAAAAATTGTAGACTAATTTTAATGCTGTAACAAGTCTTTAAAGAGAAACACGACTAAGAATGTGTTTCTATATTAACAAGCCGCACGTTAACTCGAAAACCATAAATTTTCCACCCCCGCTCTAGTCTATATTAATGTATTCTAGCTGTTACCCAATACATCGTTAACCCAATTCTTCCACGCGATTCGGTTTTTATCTTTCAATGTAGATTCAATAAAGATAAAAGAATGTCATTTATTTTCTAATTTATATAGAATAGTAATCTATGCAACAATCAAATAATTTATAAAGAAGCTAAAACAAAACATGTCTTGAAATGATTCTTACTGAACACACATTGCATTTATATATCAGAATCAGAGGGATTCACATAAATTACTTTATAATTGAGTTTATACTTTATCATTGTAATATGTAAACAAGTCACAAATTGCTTCTTAAGTAATCATATATAAAGTAATTAAAAAGGAAGAAATTTGAATATTTTTATTTAGTTAAAATTTGTAAGCCACAATTGCAGAAAAACATAAGCCCTTAAGTGAAATTCCATTTGACAATCATCCTACTGTTGTATTCAGGTAAATTATTAGAAATTGTTAAATCAGATATTTTCAGAGTACAGTACAATGAAGTCTACTGATTTGTAACTTTTATCCTGAATTAATCACTTTTTATTGATCCAAATGAGCTAGAGGATTATAAAATTTGGTATTTGATATTTTTTCTTATGTATTGATGGAATGGACAGTTTTCTTGGTAGAAGTGTACTTCTAGGGATTTTTTTTCCATATTTTACAATCAAATTTTCTTTGAATTTGATGTTGATAAGAGAATTTCGTCATATATTAAGTTTGCCATAAGTTAAATTTGGTAAAATTTCTTGGGAAACTTTATTTCGTCTGTTCGACATCTAATTTGCATAGACTGTACGTTGAACACGAGCTGATTGGCAGTGGGCGTGAGCAGTCGAACAGCTGTTAACTGTGCGAATTTCATACGACACGTTATGACGGTTTCCTTGTCTAATTTGACCCGAATGAAAATTGGTGGATCTGGAGTGTTTGTCGAAATCGACGAGACTATTGTGTGCAAAACGAAAATACTAGGAGACCTGTTCAGCATACGAGTAAGGTTTATCCGGGAGTGGGACGTGTTTCAGTATGGGTAAGAGGAAGATTGTGGACGTGTGTTAAGAATACAGAAAAGTGTGTGCGAAAGAATCAGCCGAAATATGTCAACGGTGAGTGGAAGATTTTTTTTTCTTTTACTTTAAGTGTCAGTGTAGTTAGTAGCTGCGCCGGTCACCATCTTGTTTGTGGACGTCGCCTTCATAAACAAGATGGCGACCGGAAGTGTTGTCGCCATAAGGGCTATCTAAGTAATCATTAACGTAAAATTTTAATCTCCGTCTTCTTCAATTGCTTCTTAAATGCAGTCAATTCCTTATATTTGGATACAAGGCAAGGAATGCAAAATGAAATTGGAGATTAAATATTTTGCAAAGCAAAAATTTAAGTGAACAGCGCGCAGCTTTTCGGGAAAGTACTCTATTTTGATAGTTTTAATTCATCGAATGCCCGAATCATCCACACCAGGATCCATTTTGACTTGAAATCGGGAGCGAGAGAGCATTTTTCTTTTAGTTTCTTTAATTTAGTGGGGAGATAAACGGTCGTGTGTGTCCCCTGTAGGATCGGACTTAATGACAATTTTACTCGTTATTAGCATTTACAACTTTTCATAAAACCCATCCCTACCCTCAAAATTACCTTTAATACCTAAGTTTTTTTTTTAATAAAATACGATAACAGACGGCACCACTAACTGTTGCTGGGAAAGTTAAGCAACTCGCTGGATATTAGAAGTAATAATGATAATCCTATTTGCATGTCAGTTTTATTCTTCATCTTCACTTATTGATAATGATAAGGTAAAAGTCTAGAAATAATCTCAAATTTTCATCGGGTCTTCAGTTTAAAATATAATTTTATTGGTATTTATATTAAATTGTCTCTGGTAATTTCCTTGTTTTCTTAAGGATACAAATGTAGCGTTAGTATTTTCAGGGAGTTTATTACAAATAATTTTACTGAATTTTCAGCTATTTACCACAATTTGTAAATACCTAAAGAGAAAGTTGATAGTCGAAAATGAATTGTGTGTTGCCTTTATTATTACCTATATTTGCTCTTTTATAATTCGCTGAGCTGAATTAAAAGTCTTAAAATTTTTCAAGCTCGTGCTCGGACGGAATTTTGCGAATTTTCCTGAAAATAAATTAAAATTTCATTAATAAATTTATTGGCTGTGGACCTATATGAACATAAATACACGAGTAGACTAGGGTGACTAGCTGCCACGAGAGAGATGAAATATCTTACATAATTAAGTTGTTTAAAATGGAGATAGGAAGTACGAGTATATTTGATATAACTGCTATATAATTAAATATTTCGTGTTATAATTGGATTGTACACGTTGGATTAAAAATTGTGGATAAAACCACTGAACATTGGTGGTTGGTCGCAGGTTCGCGCCTCGTCAACGAGCTAACCACTGGGGTATTCCGGGTTTTCTTCACCAAATAGGGACCAGATTACCACTGAAAATCCCCCTTGGCAGATCGCCTATACATTGCATCGCAGTATCACACCAAATCATGCAGTTGATTTCAGTTGTATCCATTACGAATGTCTAAAGAAAAATGAGAATCGAGGAAGGATTCCAATCCGGATCTTGTGTTTCGTCCCTCGCTCCTGCCGATCGATCCCATTGCGGGTCAGACCCTCCGTTAATTGAGGTAATCGTGGCCGACCATACAGCCTAGTGTTGTCATCAACTGAGGATTCTGGTCCAATTTATTGAACAACAAATTTTGAAATTTACGACTTACTTTCCAAATTGTTCTCCTTGTTCTAACGTATCCGGTAAGACGATTTTGTTTGTTTCGGGAAGACAAAGCGCTAATAATCCACTAACAATGGCCAAACCGCCAAAAAGCCCGAAAGTAACACCAAGGTGAGTGACTTGTCCCTTTAAAAAATAATATAAATTATTATCCAATAAGAGCAATTAGATTAGAAAAAAAATAACTTTTTTATAACGTTAAACACTTACCAATTCTTTAACAAATGGCGCAATTGCAGAACCTATTCTTGCGAAAGTGGAACTGGTACCGACTCCAACGTTACGTACCACAGTTGGAAATATCTCGGCCGAAAAGATATAAACTATGATGTAAGACGAGGTGATGCAAAACTTTCCCAGCATGGAAAGTGTCATTCTCAACCATAATAGATCTGCCAACGGGTCGCGGATTAATTAATTAAATCGCATTGCAAACAGTTAAGAAACTCACCTTCTGGTACAGCTATAGTAGCGATACAAGCGAGACCTCCAAGTACCATTGTAGACATAAGAGGCAGCCTCCTCCCATAATATTTAACAACAAATATGCTAACGATGTACGCGGGGAATTCGACCGCTCCAAATATGAAGAAACTCAAAAATGGATTCCCTCCGATTTCGTTGGTATTTAGAGAAAGGCCATAGAATACGAACGCATTTACGTACCTGGAAAAAAAAAAGTTTAAACGTAATTAAAACTGACGTCTTACATTGCAATACGCAAGTTTAATCTTTTATATTGAAATTTACCAACAGAAACAGATGATGATTGTCTTTTTCCTCAAGTTTGACGATTTTAAAAGATCGAAAATGTTTGCTTTCTTGCGATTTTCTGTAGAATTCTGAAATCCGAGATTAAATATGGAAAGATTAGGGGCAAGAGACCTCGATTAACAATAAGAAATTCCCATGAAAACCGAAAGTCGCGTTATTTCAATACAAAAATTTTCGTATTTTATTACAATTAAATTTAGAATTTACCATATACTTAATGCCTTACTTGTTGAAGCGAAGCCTGGAGCATTTCTAAATCACTTTTAATGTTGTCCACGTTACGTTTATTAATTAATGCCGCCTTCTTTAATACGGTTTCTGCTTCTTCCAATTTCCCTTGAGTTAGTAACCATCTTGGAGATTCCGATAAAATCCTTTCCGAGTTAAATTAAAAACAATATTAAATCCTAACTTTTTATTAAAAATATTAAGTCATTTGGACGGGAAAATTAACATAAACTAGGCCTATCCTTGATCTAAGCCCACTCTGTAGGTCCAAATGACGTGAAATATGAGAAGAAAAAGAAAATTTCTCACTTTGGCCACTAGATGTATAAAGAGCGCTGTAGTGTCCAGACATTATTACAGAATATGCGATTTAAACAGTACTTTTTAAGCCAATTTAAATTGTTAAATCAAGTTTTTTAAAAAGTTTTTTTGGATTGGCATTGCAGTGGTAAATTTGAATTTGGGGTCTCCTCGTACAATGTTGACTTCAGACATATTTTGGGGAATCCTCGTTAGTTTATTTTCACGCGATCTCTGAAGGGTCAAGTTGTGCGCTGAGTCTGCACCACACCGTCAATCTACGACCCCCAGATATGGCGCCACATTTAAATTTCGATATTTTTACTATGGTAATGAGTTTATATTTAAAAAAACGATTGATTTAAGGCCCACTATTGGTGGGACCTAAACGAATACTTACCACCATAAAGAAACCAGTCCTAAAACTGGGATGGTTATGGCCAGCTGCATGTAGAACCAGTTTCGAATCAACCAGGCAATTCCCGGAATCATGATGTATCCCGTGGCCCATCCGAAATCTCTTGCTATTCCCAAAACTGTTCTGTAATCTGGTCCTACCGTCTCCATTACTAATTACGAAAAGATGTGTTATTTCAAACTAAATGCTTAATTTAGCATATATCGTAACCTTAATCGCCCACCAGTGGCCAAGCGGATAAAACCTGGTGGGTCCACGGTTTGACCACGTGGAGTTTTTCGGGTTTTTTTACGTTAGTAACACCTAAATAAGGGTCAGTTTTCCGTAGAAAGTCTCCTTTGCCAGATCGACCGTGTCTAAGATGAAAATGGTGTTATAAATGCAGAGTAATCCCGGGAATCTCCACGTGGCCAGGCCCACCAACGTTAAGTAGTTTTTATCTACTCTGCCACTGGTGGGCACGCGGGCATTTCGCGCATTCGTAATGTTGAAAAGGGGGTGTAGCGTGCACGGTCCGTAATTAATTATGGAAACAATTAGGCACTTACATAATACAAACGCCGTTATGTAGAGACCGCATCTTCCCAGGGCGATCAGAAATCGTGTGATGGCAAAAATCGTAAAATTTGGAGAAAAGGCGCAGACGATTCCGGACACAAACAGAATAAATACAGACGAAAGCATCACGGGGCGGCGGCCATATCTGTAAATATACTTTATTTGTTAGATTCACTCGTCGTTGGGAATGTTTGGGCGCTTTAAGCACGACCTACCTATCCGATAACTGCGATAAAACCACGGCTCCCGCGATATATCCGGCCATGTATATCGTCTGACTTAAGGATACCAAAAACGATCGGTCGCATACTAAATCCCACTAAAAACACAAAAAAAAAAAACAATACTTATAAACACAAGAATTGTGTTTTAAATTTAAGGCCGATTATAACCTCCAAAAATGGAAAAAACCCATTAAACTCTCCCTCTTTCCGAGGGTGGAGTTTTTAAATTCGCCACACTGTCACACGATTGCGTCATTGTGGTGCCCATTACGTTACTCCGTTATGGGCTTGGACTCTTAACGTCTGTAGCACAGAACACAGCTAAACCGGAACAAAATGGGTTACCTTCACCTTTTATTGAAGGTTAACAAGTTTACTCTTTTCGGGGTGGTCCAAAAGCCAGTTAACCACTGTAGAGATTAACTAAGCAAGGTTTTATCATTGTTCTAGCAATTTTCTATGGATTTCACACACGAAAATACCATTATTTTAATATTAAAACGTTAATTTGATTAATTCTGCAGTTGGAAACTCTAAATAGTTGCTATAATGTTTACAAACGATAAGATTTACACGAGAAGAATTTATTATTATCAAAGAATTCATTCTTAGATAATAAAAAGAAAAACAATTCTTAGAAATGACTTAATATCTTCCGTCAGTATGCAAAGTAATATACATTCTTTAGTTCTAAGCATAAATTTTGGTATAGGGAAAACACCTCACGCAAGAACACTTGTTTAGGGAAATAATCAAGCAGTAGTAATTACTGGTGTGTTCTCTGCAGCAAAATTTATCAGAACAAGTAACAATTAATTAACAAGAAAGTATTATTATTATTATTATTATTATTTAAATTCGTGACAATATGTATAACAGAATTTGATAAAAATATTAAAATTTACCAATTATCATACAGTAATTTCCTTATATTTATATCTATATGTAAGTTAACCTTTCACCTTAATAGAAAAAAAGTGTAGTAGCTATTTTTTGTTAAATGGTTCGTGTTTGTTTAAGCGCTTTTTATGTATACGACGACCCCTTTACAGTTAATGTTTATAGGACAGGACAGGACACCTTACAACGTAAATGAAAATAATAAAATAAAACAAAACTTGACTCGCCTCCTCGATGATAGTGGCAGAATAGAAGGAATGATCGTACATCCATTTATCGCACTTTTCTGAAGACAGATTTTCGGGGGGTCGACACTCTTGCCAACCTTCCCTCCTCCTCCACGTGACGTTTCCCCACGATTGCTGGCTGAAATTGCTGGAAATTTCGGAAGGAATGCACCAGTGTGCCACGTTGGGTGCGTAAAATGCGATTATCAAATGGTTCCAAGCGGCGGGGAGGCCCAAACAAAACACCACGATAAATATGGTCCTCTGCCAGTGCCCGAACTGCCCAATTACGTCCGTAATGTCCTTAACCGAGGCTTTGTCCATGCCGATTCAGAATGGAATCCGACTGAAAAATTTAAACTCGGAAAGTTATATTTAAAATATTTATATAACGTTATCGCTGCTCCGATATAAATACGGGATATACTAGCCTGGACCTACGTAACACGAGTCCGAAGTCTTGCTCGTGTTACGCTCGAAAAATTTGGAATGTTTATTTATAGTTACGTCTACCGAGACACCGTTTAGCGGTTATTTCGTGAAACAAAACTAGTTTAGGTTACCTGTTTTATAGGGAAACGGGGAAATTTCTGGAAAAATTTTTAATTAACGTGACTTTCATTTTTCGTAAAGACATATTTTGTTCTACATCTACTGTTTAAGATAAAAAATAAAGTTACATTAAGTTAATTACTATAATGCAATAGTAGAGCGAAGAAAACGAATTTATTCTGTGTGTAGTTAAACGCTGTTGATAATTAAATCTGTAATTCTTTAATTATTAAATAATAGTGATGTAACGAATATTCGGTTACTATTCGGTATTCGGCCTATTTTTCACTATTCGGCCGAATACCGAATACCTAAAAACAGGAGTAATAAATAACAAAAACACAGTAAATTAATCATTTTGTTATTTAGATTTAATGTTATCGAGTTAGTGTCGTTTGTTTATATTTATTTATTTATAACTTGTAACATGCGCAAAATAAAACAGAAAATAATAATAGTCACATGTATTCACAATTTATAATTACAAAGATCAGCACACGTACACGTCTATCGTTGGAGAATCCTCGCACATCTGAGGGTCTGACCCTGCCTATCCTTCTTTTTAAGCGCTCGTCTTTGCTCTTCCCTTTCTCTTTCCTCTATCGCTCTAATCCATGTATGCCTGTGCATACATCATAATACGCGCTCACGATACTTTCGATTCGTCACTTTTCCGTCGTAGAGTTCCCATTTTACAATTACGTGACTCAGCCTGGTGATAACGGAGAAAAGAGACAGATAGGACGTCGATATAAGTCACAGTTATGATTTCACAGATTCGAGACAGCTTGATAGCCCGAACGGCCCCAGGCTTTCGCCCGTGCACGCTAAGTGACTTTCATTACAAGCATTTAGCTTTCCGAAGTCTATGACAACAATTGTTTGGCATTGACGGCCGCGAATTTCGTGCCAATAAGCTGCTTCGACTTGTTCGATTATGTTATCAACTCAATTTCATATTTATTTTCACATTTTCACTTCGCGGTCCTTCTCTGTTCTTTTTCCGTTATTTACACGTGTAGGTCATTTCATTGTTATTCACATTTGATATCATCATTTATCACATACTGCCATGACGCTCTTGTCTGTCCGCTACAACTGTCAAGAATTAACGCGATTGGCGAAGCGTAGTGACAGCGGGCCAATAGAGAGCAGGATCCTTGCCATAATGCGGTTTGCGCGCCAATTTTCATACGTGCGTTAATCGAGCCGAATATTCGGCTATTCGGCCTGAGGCCGAATATCCTATTCGTTACAACACTATTAAATAACACAAATTTTGTTTGTTGTGCTTCTAGATGTAATAAGCGTCATATATCCTAATTTTCCCCAATTTGCAGAGATTCTGAGAAACTAGAAATGTCTAGTGGGCCCCGTGCCATTGAGCCCGTGTCCCCAAAACATTCCCCCGCGGAGAAATATGTCTGAAGTCAACACTATAGGTGGGGGCCCCCTAATACAAATTCACCCGGGTCCCACCGAGTCATAACGCGATAGAGCCTAAAATGAATGTGGTCATACGAATAGCTGTTGCCATGTCTTGATATACAATATCAATACTCGTAAATAATTTATGTATACTCTTTACAATGCGTTACAAGGAGAGTTGGGACCCTTATGTAATGCTATGGTTTCGATCTTTATGATAGCAGCATGATTCGTTTCAGTTTCAGTTTCAGGTGTTGCATAGACAAACGTAATGTTTACGTCACTGCCTTGTACCTGTTGAACCACAATTTTTTTTTCACCCTCTTTGAAGCTTAATAACGCCCGTGCTTTTAGTCGAAAACTTCTGAAATTTTGTAGGGAGGTTTGCGTATTAGGGGGATTGATGCTATTAAGTTTTGATGGTTAAAGGTCGAGGGGTGGGCAGATAAAGTGGATTCGCGTGTCGTATCTCGAGTAGGGTCGGACTTAATGTAACTGATGGTGCCACCAAAATTTTAAAGGTTGCCGGGAAAGTTAAGCAACTCGTTGCTGGATTTTTTAGTATCCAAGACATTTTCGATGTACGTTTAACGCCCATTGTCCGATATATCTCATAAATAAATTTTGAAGAAATTCATTCAGCTAATTATTTTACAACAGTACACGGTACGTAAAATTTTCATTTCCTTATCTCTAAATATCAATACATACAAAATTATAGCCCTAAGCACTTTCATTAGGATTAATATCTGGACTTTGGCTGGCCAATCCATTAGGCAATGGTGTGCTATAGCTTCGTGGGGCCCCATGTAGAATGTTTCTGTAATGAAGAAAAATGTGAAAAATAAGTGAAACAATTCGTTTCCAGGAACGAACATAATTTTTACATAATATTTTTATTTATCTTGAAAAATTCAATCATCATCAAATAAAATATGAATGATATATCTCTATACAGGACATAATTTTACTATAATAATAGAAAAGTAAATTTATATTAATTATATATGTATACAGAACAAATTTTACATTTGATTGTATTGGAAGATGCAGTTCTCATTTTTTCTTTTAATATGAACAATAATAATCTACATTGTATGTTTACATTATGTACAGGGTTAAATTAACAACATATTTCTCTGTATGTACAGTAACATTTATACCATACAGAAGAGAGGTATGTAGTGTGCCAGACTTAGCGTTAAACGTTACCCAAACATTAATTGATTTCGAGTTTTATCAACCAAAATATACAACAAAAATTTATAATAAAAACATGTGTTACATGATACATTACATCAGTGTTACTTAAAAAATAGATTGTTACACTTTAGATTGTTTCAATCCTCTTCTAATCAATTTTAATTAATTATATTAACTTAATAAACACTTTGTTTACTGAGAAAGAATTAAATTTTAAAAATGTATTAAAATTATTGCATTATACTGTTTATATTTGTAATGTCTCGTTCAATAATGAGGTGCAACTGTTTTAAAATCAGTAATTCTAAACCTGGAGTGCAAAACGACCTTTTCGAAAAGATAAATCACTGAGTGTCGGTATCGACATTAAGAAACCAGTATGGAATGAGTCGATTAAAAACAGTTGTTTTATACCGAGAGACGACGGCAATAATTGTCAAATTTTGATTACCAACAATACCATAAATGTTAACAATTATAAATCTGAAATAAAAGTAAATATTCCCCATTAAAATTCTAATTAGATTTTAAGAGAGACTTAGAAATAGCTCAATTGCTAAATGTTCATCAATTCTATTTCTATTTCTTTTTCTCTCTCTCTCTCTGTTTATGCAGATAATATAAATAATGTCTCAAAAACTGATACATTACAGGAATGTTTCTTTATCAAGTGCAATGCCTTTAATCAGTGCATTTGTCTTTAGTTTTATAATTTTGTTACTTTGTTGTTTCTCAACTGCATTTCTAGATTAGATCTGTCAAATACTTGTAACTATAAATAATCAAAGAAAATGAAAAAAGAAATTATATTCAATTTCTATATTTTTGTCCGTCTTTGCCTAAAATTCCCTACGTTACTTTGTGCCTTCGGAGTATTTGTTCGGTTTTATTACCAGGTTTTCGACTATCGATAAATTTCTCTCCATTTACTTAATTTCAAAAATGTGATGTTGAAAAGTAATCTAAATATAAGATTGAAAAAATTATATTGCTTAAAATTAATATGCCAGTATAATTTTCATTTAAGAGCTATATCTGCAACGAGCGGCTTATTAATTTCAGTTTTTGGATTTTTTTTCTCCAATGCACATCTCTCATCAACATATTATATTTCTTTAAATAGCACCAGTTTTAAATTTATAAAAATATCATAAATGATTTCAAACATAAATATATGCAAAGAAATTGTTCTGGAAAAAAGCAATCTACTTTTTTAATAAATCATTTCCTCTGAATCTGCCACGAAAAATAATTCAATGTGATTAATAAATGCTTGTGCATATAATCAGCATATTTGTTTTACTTCACGCTTAATTAAAATATTTTTTGGTGCAATTATTTACATAGGAATTTGTAGCTTCTCATATATTTAGAAAGTTAAGGAGTTAAACAACAACAAATATAATTTGCCTTTAGAATTTGATTTAAATTTTATGAACAAAACAACTTTTTAAGCACCAAAATTAGTTTGCTAACAATAGTTGCCTCGTATTTCGTATTGTATAGCCATTGACCACCTTCTTACAAGTTAGTTTGGTGCCGTCGGCTACATTGTAGAATTTAATTAAAATCTTTGTCTTAAAGATATATTGGTGATTGTTTATAATGTGCTTAACTTTCTAATTTGTACTTCTATAGCGGCATTATCTCCAGTCCCAAGGAGATAATTTTCCGTCTACGAACATTAAATTTTCCGTCGGAAGCGGGAGTTCCATATCACAGCCAGGAATGCTGATGTTGTTTTTATCACACGGAATTATAGTTTTCTAAAAAAAACCAGTGAAAAATTATAATTAAACAAAATTATTCCATGTTGGAAAGTGAATATAATTATAATTTTACCTGATTATCTTTAATAAATTTCAATAAATTAAGGCACAGTTCTTGACTAGATGCTGTTGACTTAGTAAGACTGAAAAAAATATAGATGCTTTATTAATAAATATCGCTCGACCTTTTTAATTTATTATATAGCAGCAATTACTAGAATCTTCCTTCTCTGTGACAATACCACGGAGAAGAAAGACAATGAAAAAGTCAGCATTTGCTTAGAAAAAATTAAATATATTATTGATTGAACAATTAGATTCTTGTGTGATAAAGTACTTACTTAATGTCACTAACTTAAAATATGTAAATCTGAATTAGATTGATATTTTTTTTTACAGTTCTTTAATCTATTAAAATCTGATCTGATCATAAAGATTGGCTTCAGTTTTGCTACATACAGTAAAACTTTCTATTCTAAAGTTTGATAACTCTTTGTCATCTGTTTATGAATAATTAACTTATGTTATCAAGTAATTTTGGTCTTGATATTGCAGTGTCTATTATAATAGAAAAATACTCTGGTTGAGTAAATAATTTTACGTAAATCTTCAATATGGCTTGCTTAGACTACAAATATTTGATTTTTATTTTTAAAAATCACTTTTAAAAAACTTTACCTTTCTGGTTTACAAAGTCCTTGATTTATGATACGCTTACAAACTTCGGTGTTAACTCTGCTGTCGAAAAGAGGAATTCCAAAACAACAATTTAAAATTGTCCAATCGTCTTCGGAAATACTGTCTTTTTCTGCAGAAATATCTAATATTTCAGGTTGCTCGTCTAAATCTAATGTCAAATTGCCAGTTTTTGATTTAAATACTTGTTTAGGAGTCTCTACCAAAGCATTTTCTTGAAAACTATCCACTTCGGCAGCAAGAAGTTGTTTAGAGTCGTCATTAGCAATTCCATTTATGGGAAGATTTGTAACCTGCTGTGCTCCTTCGTCTTCGGAGTTTGGCAAAATATCCTCGGACGTCGCATTCTGAACATTATTCACTTCTTTATTTTGAACCAGTCGAAGCATAGTTATGTAACCACAGCAATGAATTAGATCCAAATGCTTGGCTAGTGTTCTAACGGCTCTGTGATATTCAAAATTATACAAAGAAAATTCGCCTATAAAAATAGAAATTTTAATTTAATTAAAAAGCTGTCTTTGTAAGATCTTAAAATTTGATTCATTCTGACTTAATTATAGTCACATAGCTTAAAAGAACCATGGAACAAGTCATGTATGAAAACAGTTGTGTGCAGCATCAAGGAGAGAAAGGTCCGAGTCAAAATTAGCTAAATTGATTAATGCATTAGAATAGAGAAGTCTAAAGTTAATAAAACCAAAATGGAAGGAAGAGTGCTATATGTATGGTTAGGTTTAAATTGGCAAAATTATCAAGAGAGTTAATCATTTCTGGATACCTTGGCTCAATCATGGAGGAAGAAGTTGAAAAGGGAAGTTACTAGTTGAATCCAAGCTGGATGGAAGAACTGGAAAAATTTCTGGAGTTTTATATGACAAGAGGATGCCAGTAAAACTGAAAAAGTAATGTATACAAAACTGAGACAAGACTGGCAATCAAGTATCACACAAAAACCTCATTCCTGAAAAGAAGATCAACAAGATAAGAATTGCAAAAATGATGTGTGTGTATAGAGTAATGGGATGGACTAGATTAGGATTGAACATATAAAAGAAACAGTATAATTGACAGAATTGGTTAAGAAGATACAGGTCACTCAATCATATTATCAAGTTTGCTTCATTTTGTTTAATGAGAAGGAAAAAATGAAAATGGTGGGAAATGAGTAAAAAAGGAAGAAAGGAAAAGGCAGATAGATGGATGGATGTGATAGTGTTCTCCCCAGAAATTTTTACTAGCTGGATGGAATGAAGAAATAGCCAAGTGGACGAGAAAGATGATATAATTTTGCACAAACACATACATTATATAATCAGTTTCTAGAATCTGATCCCTTTGATCCTCAGATATTTCTTCCTTAATGTCTCTACCCTCCATTACTTTTTGGTATATTTTCTTTTAAGGTCTTTATCAGCCTTCCTCTCATTTTTATGGTTTTGTTCTGTGGCTATCCCTGGAAATTTATTATTTATGCACAATGAAGTGACAAATATAAAAGATATAGTATAGTTATTTTTTATTTCATCAATATTAAATACTTTGTGTGGATACAAATGAAAAAAGTAATCTGTGTAATCTTGTCAATGCATCCATTTCAATTGCATTTAGCAGGGCTTCATCTGTTTTTTTGTATTTCCTACATTTTGGGTCCATAAAATGCATAATATCTTCTCGTTTTGGTGTTACATAAAAAGAAAATGGAACATAAGATTTTGGCATTCCACCTCCATTTCCAATCATCCTCTTAAACTGTCTTTCCTATTGTTCAATTCTCCCCCATCTTGATGTAATGGTAACACACATTGTAAGGTCTACATTTTCTATTTTATACTACTATCCTCATACAAATTGCTTTTTTCATACTCATAGGCAATCTATCTATATGCATATACATTAACCAAAGCCGAGTATTATCGGGCTAGAAACGGCTATAATACTAATAATTTAATAGACAATTTGGCATTAGAGTTAGGCACCATTTCTTGATAAATTTAATAAGTATAATAATTAAACTCGATACACACTTTAAAATTCCAAGACAGATGGCAGTATGACTAAATTCTATTGTAGGTTGAACGTAAAAATAACAATAATATTTGAGTACAATTCAAAATGTTATGCATAAGTTTAGATTAGGATTGATATGTACTGTACTGCAATACAATACAGCAATAGGGGTTAGGTATATTGAACTTCAAACCAACAATTAATATTTTAATTAAAACAAAAATTCACAGAAATGTAGGTACCCAATAATTTTCAAAAACACTCCCTTGGTATGATTTTTGGTATTAGAAACTTCACAAGAAATAAATAAAATTTAATTAGTAATTCACTTTACTTTAAAGCTAGAATCTGGTCAAGCAGCTCTGCCAAATTTCAGTTCTGCATTTGGTTTTTCAAAGTGAATTAGACAGTATAACTGGTATATTGTCATTAATGAATGCAATCATTAGACTCAAAGTCAGTTTTAGCTGTCATAAGTTACTTCTGTAGATCCCTGTCAACAGAAGAAAAAAAAACCAAAAAATTGAATGAAAAAAATATTTTTATGCTTTAGACACACAATTCAAATTTTTGTTTCTGCATTTTTTACAATTTATAAGAATCATTATTTTGATATGTCATATTGCCAAATTAACTAGCTGGGTGGAGCATCCAGCCAAAAGGGCCTGGGGAGAACACTGAGATAGACAAAGCTGTCAGGGAAAAGAAAGTAAAGAAATAATGAGCTTTCTAGACTGATAAGTCTTTTATTCATTTAAAAATAGTTTAGACATAATAATAAAAACAAATATATCTGATTAATTATTATTAATGATCTGCAAACAATCAAATTATTAATTAATTCATTTGTGCAAAGTAAAACTTAATACAGTGGATTCCGCTTAATCGGGGCCAAATCTCAAAGAAAGGAAACCAAACTAATAAATTAATACATAATTTAATTGCTTAATTGGGACAGTAACAGAGAAGGAATTTAGCAAGTTTTGATATATTTTAGTAATCTTCCGAAAATATGTAGGTACTACATACACTAATGTCGTGTACGCCTAACGACTGGCAGAGACAAAGTGATTTTGTCTTGCTTGGGCAGTTCGGTTTTTCCAGAGAGGGTCAGCATAGCGGGCTGTATCGCACAGGAATTTCAACTGAGGCTGACGAATTACTGACCCTGCTCTGGATTGGAACAAAGGTTGCCAGATGATTTTTTCAGGTCTCTCAACTGAGTTCCCTTGGAAGGTATTGTGTGCATAATTATGTCTAGATTTAGACCAGTATCGAGCTGGCCCATCTCCAAGTAAAGGAAACTGTGCCCAAACCCTTTTTCTCCCTTTAGAACAGTCAACACTAGCATTATGTGAATCAGGTACCTAATTATTATTAGTTTGTTAACTGGGACTAATCCATTTTGGCCCAATTAAAGTGGAATCCACTGTATTATATTATATGTATGAAGTGTACACTTATTTTAATTTTAAACTGAGTATAACTATAAAAATTTTCTAATCAGAGCACGATATAAATAAAATATTGGAATCATCATTAAAATTTGATACTGATCCTAACATATATTTAAGTCTTTTAATTGAGAAACTTTGAAATATGGATCAATGTTTATCAGTGTATATATATATAATTTGTGTAGAAAATGAAAAAATTCAAAGCCTGTGATCAAGATAATTTTGTATTTCTAATCCTACATATTTTCATGGAAGTAAATGATTAATCAAAAGAAAACTTAAAATTCTTTCAGTTTAGATATATCATCATTCTTTAATTAAAATGAAAGAATGATGATATATCTAAGAGTTCTATTATGTATTACCATAAATTATATTTAATTTAATTGATCTGAAAAAGTTCTCTTAGTGCCAACAGGAAAGAATAAACTACCATTCTGATATTTGTTATGTTCTGCTAATTATTTATCTATAAACCCCTTTTTAGTGATTACCAAAATAATAATAAATATACATACCTGAACTAGTGTTATAATTTTTATCAAATGGAAATGGAATATAAATAAATTCTCCGCCAGTTCCTTGACCCTGAAAATGGAAGTAAATTTTGAAACGTTACTTCATTTTATAGTAAGTGGAGTTATCCCATCCAAACTCGTCCGGATGGGCAACCTGATTTATTTTCTTGTTTTTTTCCCCTAACTTTTCCATACTTTATTACTATTTAACAGGATAAAATATGCAAAACCATAACAAAACAACCAAAAGTCCATTTGGGATGTCAAACTTTGACAAATCTAATATGGCTGCCATGGAACGAGATGAGAAAATATAAAATAATAGACATTTATGAAGTCATGGTATTTCTGCAGTTTACACAAATAAGTTTCACTTTAATGGTTAGCACTCATTAATCAGCCATTTATATATTCAATCACATGCTAAAATTTGTCAAATAAATAAGAATTTATACTGTATTTTCTAGGTTGTCATCCTGCCAGGATGTTTGAGATTTCTTTTTGTGTTTACACCTAATAAATGGCCATGTAGTGTGCAGTAATTGTTGAATTGCCTGATAGTTTGTAGGATACATACATGTATATTATAAACTATCAGGCAATTCAACAATAATATGTAGGATTAGAAATTAAGAATATCTGTTATTTTTCCAGCAAATAATGTATAGCTTTCTAGTTGTTCAAATTGTAGGATACATACATGTATATTATAATTTGAACAACTAGAAAGCTATACATTGTTATTTGCTGGAAAAACAACAGATATTCTTAATTTCTAATCCTACATATTACAATATATGTTGGTTAAATTATTTCTAAGTTTATATAGTTTGGATAACCAAGCTGAGCTGTCTTTATTAATTTTCTTTTTATTCTATAATTTCATATACAAGGTGTGGCAGAAAAGTAATGAGATTGGCATCATTGCAGGGACTGACATACCAGTTTCAATCTCGTGCAGTAACTGCATTATGGAAAATGGAATAACAAAATTTGGAGCCACAATATGCTATCAAATTTTGTGTTAAGCTTGGTGAACCCACGAGTTTGACCTACAAAAAGTTGCAACGTGCTTAGCCCTCACTCGAACCTCACTCAGAGGTGTGTGGAATATCTTCTACTGCTTCTAGGCCCTCTGAAAAACTTGTGCTTGAGTCAGACTGAACATTGCAGACATCTGGATGCTCCACCATGACAACTCCTATCACCAGTCCATCAACCAGTTTTTGACAGAAAAAGAAATTTCTGTGGTTCCCCAGGCCCCCTATTTGTCTGATATCAGTCCATGTGACTTGTTTTTGTTCCCCAAGATCAAAATCAATTCGAAAGGACATTATCAGCAGTACCAAGATGCTGCAGGCATTTGTAGTTGAAGTCTTCCAGCACTGCTAGAAGACTTCAACTAGATATGTATAGTTGCCCGAGGGAACAACAAAAATAAAATTGTTGCAAAAAATAATTAGTCTCATTACTTTTCTGTCACACTTTGTAGCATACTTTAGCTTCAATTGTTTAAATCATACTACTAGAAGATGCATTAGAAATATGATGTACCTCATCAGTATTAAAATATTGGTCTGCAATTTTCAAATTGCAAACCTATACATTCCCACTGTTGTCCATCTGTCCTTCATTAATCTTTCCATATCTGGTCTTGATTTTAAAGGATGAGGCCCCAATTAACTAAATACAAACTTCTGGTCTGGAGCAAAGTCACATGATATTTTAAATTAAATAATGATGTCGCAATTTTTAAACATTACAATAATATACACTGGAACCTCGGTATACGACTTTAATCCGTTCCTGGTGTTTGGACTTAAACCAAACCAACCTTTCCCATAAGAAGTAATGTAAAAATGATTAATCCATTCTCATGAAAAAAAAAATGGCTGGTTTTAAACACCTCACTTTCCTGGCTAGTTACATGCTGATCTCATGAAAAATCAAGCAGGATCTTTTTAGCTTTCTCGCAAATAATTGCTTCAGATACGCTGTCATCAGCACACTGTTTTTCAGTTATCCAAAGCAATTTCTCAACGTGATCTAATGTCTTCGATCTCATTTTAGAAATTGTCAATGTTGTGAAAGGGGTTAAATCAAATTTAATAATGTCTTTATTTTTCACGATTGTCGATATCATCGTTCTCAGAATACAGTGTGCAACAGTTAAATCTCAACAATCTCTTTTTTCAGTTCCATTGTGATTCTAGCCATTTTTTTATTTTTCTGTTGCCTTTTTGCAATTCATGATTAATAAAAATAATAAAATTTTACTTACAAATTAAAATCAGAAGAAATTTAACAAAGTTACAAACTGTGGCACCATGAGCGTCTAGTCTAGTCTAGTCTGATTTAATACACCGATAGTTCTACTTGTTCATAGATGGTGCATATAATTGAATTAAATCGTATACCGAGGTACCACTGTACATTTGACTTTTACATATATATAAATTATACCAACCCAATATTTTAAAATCTGGCAGATCATTTAGCAATGTTATCAGGCTATACTTTAAGGCTATTTTACCAGAATCAGAGCAATTTGTCTACAGTTAACTGATTTAACCACTATCTCCTGATAATTTAGAAACTGACTTCTAAATTGTTAAATTTATGAAGAGATGTTAACCTACTGTATCTCCAGACAAATTGCTTTAAATCTGATTGTTAAGTAGGCTATATTTTAATTATTACATAATATTGATTAATATGTTAATGACTGTACCTGGATTAGGAGAGCAGAATGACATAGGGCATCATTTAATGTTGGTAGAGCATTTGAAACTGGCATTGTACCTGGATCATGACCCCAAGTTGTGACTAATAATTTTTCGTGGTCCTAGAAATTATTAGACTGTTGTTATTTTTTTAATTAGATAATTACTTTCAAAAATCGTTAAGTTTTTTGATGTGTGTCATGTATAATTTTGATTTCACTTATAAAAATTTGTGATGATTGATGCAAAAATATTTGTTTTAATCAAATATTCATCATTATTTGGTAGATGAGCACTATTATAATTTTATACTGTAAGGTAATTCAGAATCAAAAGTTTATAAGAATTCTTACCCTAAACATTCTTGGTAATACCCGAAGTTTTGTTCCTTTAACTAATAATAATGACGGAGGTCCACACTGAGTTACGGAATACATATATAATTTAAACCATACTGAATTTACCTAAAATAAATAAGATTTATTAAATTTAATTATATGTAAATCTAAAAATAAAATTTACATTAATTGTTTTTATATTACTTCAGGAATTGCAGGACCCAGATGAGGAGGATGAGAACTAGTAATTGGTCGAATTTCGTTAGTCAAAGGTGCCATTGATATCAGCAAACTAAATAATTATGAGAAATTATTTCTGAAAGTATCAATTAAATTTAACTGAATCACTCAATAAAACTTACCAATAATTCTTGTTAAGTAATCTGCTACAAGTGTCTTGATCCAGATTTTGTAAACTTTCACAACGAATAAGGTCTAACCCCAATCCACTGACTGATCCTTCTCCACTGCCTTCTGGACCATTCTGTACCGGTATGACCATTTTTGTATTATAACGAAGAAATAATATAGTGTTTCTCAATGTTAAAGCATGATCAAAATATCGTCTAGCTTCTCCTTCTCCAACATCAGCAACCTGTCAATTAAAAATAATATACCATAGATCAGGAGGTGGGCAACCTTTTTAATTGTTTGTACCAAAATCATCTCACGTAACAACTAAAAAGATATCAAATAAACATAAGTTTGTTCTCAAAAGTTCTTTACAAATTCTTTACAAAACAAAAATTATATAAGATGTTGCATATTGCTTAGATTAAAAATGCAAAAATTATATACAGATTTTACCATTCCACTTAAAAAAATAAATAAAGGTGAGATCTGACTGGCATGCTAGAAAAAAGTCTTACTATCACACTACATAATATTAATTTATCTGTGTTAAATGATGTATGTTTTTGAGAACCTTTTAACAATTAATACCCTTTTGGTTTTCCAAAAGATTTTATCTTTCTCTTGCTTATGAATTTTTAAAAAGCTGAGTCAAACAGACAAAATGAGAATTTTTAAACTTAGAAGCGTTGAACAAAAACTAAATTAAGTTTAAAAGTTTTAGTTTATAAAACTGAAATGTCATTACAATGAGAAACACAACTTTCTCTTGGCATTAATTTTTCAGTTTTATTTACCAAAAAACTTGAATCAAAGTTGAATTTTTTAAAATTTGTGCAACTATTATCTCTCTATAAACTTCACTACAGAAGATGAAAAGGGTGGCACAATTTCATTTTTAGATGTAAGCATTCACAGAACACCTAACAAACTAACATTTATATAGCAGGGAAGATAAACACAGCCATAGCTGACCTTAATATTGCATGCGTACTTGTATTCCTCTTTACTGCAATTAGTAAATAAGGAGTTACTAAGTGTTGTTACTGCAATAAACAGGATGGGATACTCTCCTGAAAAATGTAACCATCTTAATGTCAAAGTATTGAGATCACTGTATGTAAAAAAACAGTTTAGTGTTTGCACAACTTAAAAATCCAAAACGTGGGATGGTGTGGATTTAAATAACTTCACTTGCTAACAGGGCACAGCCATCTTTGATCAGTTATTGGTACCAAAGGCATCATAAATGAATTCCAGTAATAACTGTGATGTCAAAACACTCAACACATTTGGCAGTAATGTTACTATAGACACTGTTTGGCAGAAAAATACTCAACTGTTCAGAACAATTGAGTCTGTTGAATGCAGCCAATCAAAAATGTATTTTGAACATTGTAGATTGATTTTTCAATTGCATCATTTTAAAATCACACATTTGATATGTGTGATTTCAGAACCCTCTATAAAACAATTATACTGCAAAGTTATTAAAATGAATTAATTTGTCATTCTGTGTAATGAACTGTACAAATTAATATCTTAGATTTCTAATTAAGAATTCCAACAAAACTCTTACCTTTTCTAATTCAATAAGAAAACTATCCAAAGATTCATCTGATAATTTTCCTACTTCAAACATTGTTACTGCATGACTCTTCAAACCCTATATTATCATAAAAATTTATTAACGTTTATTATTAAGTAGAAATAATTAGAAAGAACTTTATTTAATATTTTAAAACACTTTAACATTTACTTATAATACCTTCAAATAGTTTGTTTTTTACTTCTATATATGAGTTTTATGACCAATGAAACATGATAAACATGAAATTTTTAATTAGAAGTTGAGTTCAAATGAATTATTAAACAGCTGTTAAACTTGTAAAATATTTTCAATGATAAATTCATTCGGTGTTTGGCCAATAACCATCAACTGAGTACATATAATCTGAATTCTTTTAGGTAGGATATGTCATTAAATTCTCTGTAGCTTTAAAAATCATATTATTTATATAGATAATATTATCAATTCATGTATCTTAATTTAGCTTATATATCATTACAAAAATGTACATAAATGTTCCTATGTCAATACATACTAATACTTTGATGAGTAAATTGAATTTCTCAATTTACATACTTGTTAAGTTGTAACAAAATATTATATAGAAAGTTGAGGTTAGATTGATGGTTTAGTTCTTTGGACATCTAAAACTTTGATACTTAAATTCAATTAAAATTTAATAATAAAATTAAAAATCAGTGGAGTAAAGGAAGTATCAATTATGGTAACTAAAAGTTTACAGCTGTTTAATATATTTTAATAGATCAATTTTTCTTAAGCCAAAGAATATATCCAAATATTTTTTGGCAGCAAAATTATCTCTAAAAAGTCACTTGTTAGCAATTCTTTTCATATTTTAGAATTCAAATTTTATTCAAAAGAATATATCATTACTATTTTCATTTACTGGAATGAAACAACTTCATATCTATAATAATTATTTATCAAATCCTAGACAGATATTGTATTAATGATACATCACTAAAAAAGTTAATATTCTCATCAGAATGACTGAAAATAATTACAGTTGTATAAACGGAAAAAATTCAATAATTATATTCCTTAAAGTTACTGCAAAGGAATGCCTTAGACTTTTAGATTACATGAAACCAAAATAACAGAATTTCTTCCTAATGTTGTGTCTGATACAATAAGAGAAAAACCCTATTTGGCATTGTAGTTACTCTTGTTTCAAAATAAGAGAGAGAATCATATATATATATGTTACTGGCAAAGTATGAAAAGCCGGCATTCTATAGAATACCTAGGCATTGTATATAATGCCTGGCGTTTTTAGGCAATCTATGAAATATGAGAATTATTACATGCTTTCCCTAGGCATTGTATATAATACCTAGGCAGTCTATAGAATGACAAATGCTATTTAGGCAAAGTATGAAAAAAGGTTCTGATAAGGCTATTATATAAATGACGTGCATTCTTCAAAAATACAAATGTTATTCTGAAAAAATAATGAGAGTGCCATTAAAAAAATTTATTCAAAATACGTAAAGAAAAATGAAAGTTGTACAAAACAAAATTTATGCCTTTCTTATTAAGGGAAACAAAATTTTCATATAAAAAATTACAATTAACCTACTTGTTGCAACATGGTAGGCTTGAATGACATTTTGAATTACATTTCATTACATTTTTCACGCAAAGACATTTCATATTTTGGCACTTTGTTTTACACATACATTTGACGAATCCTTGGCCGCTTCCACTGGACTGAGCAATTGCAACTGACCGGAGAGGAATTTTATGGTCAGGAATATCTTCAATTCTAAGCAAGTTCTTTGGGCATGGAGTGAATTGTGATCTCGCATATACTTGTTTTAAAATTCCTTCAGAAGTTCCAAGTCGGTAGAAACCATCCTCTGTCACACTCATTACAATTGCCAATATATTGCGCGAATCACCTTGCCCCTTGTCGACGTCAGGAATAGGAACTCGCACAGTAGTTCCCAAAGAAGCAGTGGGAAATTTTTTTTCCGAATTTATTTTCATTTTTTTGGCTTGTATTTCCAGATCGATTTTAGAATTTATTTTACCTTCAATAGCATTTTCAGTTTTGAAACAAAGAGTGCACAAAATATCCATTTCATCATCTTTACTAGCATGGCCACAGAAGGTATGAATTTTTTGACGACATTTTTTGCATGCAAGTGCATCACTCGTTTCCTTTAAACACACACAACAGGTATCAGAAACAGAAATCTCTTCAGTAAGCATGTCTTCATCGTGTTGGTTTACTCCACTAACGACTATAATCTCATCTTGCGTAATCTGATTAGTTTCACCTTTTTCCATTGTTTTGACGCTTTCTATTACTTTTTCTAGCTGCTCCTCTATATTTATGTCTTTTAATTCTGGTAGAAAAGAAAGCCCTACTTTAGGTTTGCAGCCAAAAAGAGCTTCGTATGTTCTTTTGATCCCAGAATGATGAGCTCTATTTTTCATAAATTGAACGAAACGTAGTCCGTCACTCCAGCGGTCAGATTTGTTGTCCTGCATCCAAGTACAGAGCATATTTTCGATATCTTGATTAGCTCTTTCGACACTACCCTGGCTTTGTGAATGGCGAGGCTTCCCGTGGACGATCTTCAGTGCTGGCCAAAACTCCTTCAAGCTGGTCACCACATTATTGGCAAATTCCCTACCATTGTCAGACTGTAATATAGATGGCGCTCCAAGCAACAAGAATATGTCCACTAGGTTGTAGGCTACTTCTTCAGCTCTTTTCGACGTTAGAGACTTAAGAATCACAAATTTTGTGAGATGATCTTGGTACACCATAATAAATTTGTATTCTCTATCTGGCTGAGACTGAAAGTCAATAAGATCTACTTGACAACGGGAATTAAATTCGGAAAAAATCATAGGTTTCACAACAATGCCCTTTTTAATACCTTTCTGTTTTTTCTGGCAAGGTTCACAAAGGTGGATGTACAGTTCAATATCATGACGTGTAACGTTTTTGTATTTGATTGAAAGTTCTTTCAACATTCTATCACGTCCTCCGTGTCCAATAGCCAAATGAGCTTCATGAAGTACGTGAAATAACTCTGAGTCTGTGACGTAATACTGTATAGTACTGACGCCTTCTTTAACAGGATAAATGAGTTTACTTTTGTTTTCTACAATCATCACATCATAGCGATTCAGCAACCAATAGTCCCTGGGTTCCTTCTTAGTAGTCATTTTGGCTTTTTGTACATCATTTATTAACTTCTGGTAAGTAGTTTCGGTTAAGAAAATACTGTTTTTTGCAGCATTAACTCGAATTTTGCACAGTTCATCGTCGAATCGTTGTTTCATGTCTATAGACTATGACACCTTCTCCAACACTACAGCTTGCTCCTCCATTTTCATGGACCACAGTAAAAAACTAATTTTTTGTTGAACAAATTTAAGTGAAATTGCGTATTTTGACACTCCCGAACAAACCGCAGAGTGCAACTGACAAATTCTAAGCCTGAGCCGCTCGTTAAAAGTCACGTGCCTTGCCACGTGATATTTGAAACGAAACGGAGATGTATTTCATACTTTGCCGGTTTCTCATTTGGCATTCTATAGAATGCCTAGGAAATCTGTAAAATATAAATCGTTTCATAGATTGCCGGCTAGTTTTAGGCATTATATACAATGCCTAGGCATTCTATAGAATGCCGGATTTCAAACTTTGCCGGTAACATATA
>NW_019384550.1:0-38706 GCF_000671375.1 Centruroides sculpturatus | reverse complement strand
TCTGAGTCCGTGACGTAATACTGTATAGTACTGACGCCTTCTTTAACAGGATAAATGAGTTTACTTTTGTTTTCTACAATCATCACATCATAGCGATTCAGCAACCAATAGTCCCTGGGTTCCTTCTTAGTAGTCATTTTGGCTTTTTGTACATCATTTATTAACTTCTGGTAAGTAGTTTCGGTTAAGAAAATACTGTTTTTTGCAGCATTAACTCGAATTTTGCACAGTTCATCGTCGAATCGTTGTTTCATGTCTATAGACTATGACACCTTCTCCAACACTACAGCTTGCTCCTCCATTTTCATGGACCACAGTAAAAAACTAATTTTTTGTTGAACAAATTTAAGTGAAATTGCGTATTTTGACACTCCCGAACAAACCGCAGAGTGCAACTGACAAATTCTAAGCCTGAGCCGCTCGTTAAAAGTCACGTGCCTTGCCACGTGGTATTTGAAACGAAACGGAGATGTATTTCATACTTTGCCGGTTTCTCATTTGGCATTCTATAGAATGCCTAGGAAATCTGTGAAATATAAATCATTTCATAGATTGCCGGCTAGTTTTAGGCATTATATACAATGCCTAGCCGGATTTCAAACTTTGCCGGTAACATATATATATATATATATGACTTCAAATTTAAATCAGTTCACACTTTCAATTTCAATTATCCTATTAGCTACTGGAAATGTAATGAAATTTTATCTATTCTTTATATAAATGGATTTATAAATATTTTCAGCAATTATATTAAAGTAAATTACTTACTGGAGATAAATTTCCCATCATGAGAAAAGCAGTAAGTGTTGAATCAAATAAAAATCCAATTCGTTTTGTATGAGTACTGCCACCAAATACAGCTGGGACTAAATGAAATAATAATTAATTGTGATTGAAATTAAATTATTAATAAAACAAATATGCATCCTCTAAAAAACTATTGAGTTAAATATCAATAATTAAATTTATTAAAAAATTATTACAAAAATAGCCGTAAAAATTTTACTATATAAGTTGATGACAATATTTAGTTGTCATAAGTAACAAAACACTAACTTAATTTCAAGAAAATCTCTGTAAAAAGTTTTAATTATTTTTAGACTGAAAATTACAAATTTAATAGAAAAATCAGTTGGACAAGTTAATATTAATAAAAAATAATATACTGAACATTTAAAAAAACAATAATTTTTATCAGTTAGCTGTGTACATGAATGCCTATATTGTCAAAATAAATAAAAATCTTTATTCTTGCAGTAATTTTTATTCTAGAGATGATATACTCTACTACTAAATTACCATAGCAATCTAATAATGCTGATATTAAGCTGCCTACTTTAATGAACTAAAAGCAGTTTTAATAGCCTTGTGAATGTTTTGCACTATTTTTGTTATGGGTTGATAAGTTCTATAATCTTATAAAAAAAACCATAAATTTATTGTGATGGATAAATATTGTATTCTAGCACAAAAGCTAGAATACAATATTTATATTGTTTTGATAAAATGAATGTAAAAGACATATTTTTTTCAAAAACAGTTTCTGTTATACTGTAAATGAATGTTTAAAGATGCTTGTGTGAAAACTGAAATTCTACAAATACAGAAAGTTCTAATTGCAATATTGAAATTTTTGATATAGGGTAAATGCACGAGTTGTGACCAGTATAAATGGTTTTACTGAAACCATTTAGTATTGTGAGACTCCATACTGCATAATTTATTAACATAACTAACTGTCAACTTTCACACCTGGGAATAAATTGTCTCTTAAGTTCTCAGCAGTGAAAGTGATGCTTTCTCATAACCTTCACACCTACTGTTTCAATTTCATCAGTTCAATATAGCAAGTAACTGCAAGCTTAGGCAGTCGTCGCCAGTTCCTCAACCGGGGATGACATTACATTTAGATACATCGTTTTATTATATGTTTGGATATATCATTCTATTACAGTCGACTCCCCTATAAGATATAGATACGTTCCATTCTTTAGGAATCCGATTTCTTACGAATCCTTCCAATCATAACCCGACACGTGTCAAGTTTACGGACTACGGCTGTTTGAAAGATTTTCTTCCATAAAATTAATCGATTCTAGACTAATTCGACTCAACATTTCCAAAATACGTATATTTTTTTTTTGGGAATAATCCGTATAAACTACACTATAAATAAAAAATTGTAGGATTACTTACCGAGTGTGTACCCTTTGACTACGCTCGTTGCTAAAGCTTGGTTTCGTCGCGGAACAGCGCATCAAATTGCGGCCGCGATTTCTGATATTATTTTTCTGCGAAAACTTCGTTGACCTTTGGAGACATCATTAATATAAATAATTTTTATGGCCGTTAAATAAGAAATGTTTCTTTCACAAGAAATGTATAAAATTACAGTACTAAACAGACGATAGGTCGCCTAACTCGCCGTAGCGTGACGCTAGACGGTGGAAAAAATATATATAATTATAATAAAGTTACAATAAATTAAGTTAATATATATTTATATATACAGTACATAATTTATATATAATTAATATATAATTATATGTACATTACCTAATTTATATATAATTTATATAATACTGTCCAGACGATAGAAATCTCTCCATAGTTGGCACTACGGACGGCGGGAAAGTAGTTCGGCTGCCCGATGACGTTTGAGGTAATTATAGGGGGTTTTTTACTGTTTTTTACGGATACCTGTCATAATTTTTTCATAGTTTTATAGGAATCGTAATTATAGGGACCATAATTATAGGGGGGTCGAATGTATATTGTCGGATACATTGTTTTAATTATCTCTACAGGTATGTCATCCTTCTTGCCTACAACCATAGTATCTATTGTATACCCAGAATAAGAACTGTCATCTAGAACTTTCTTCCTTTCAACTCAACCAGCACGCATCAGATCTCCATCCTCTATAAGATCCTCTACAAGGTATTTATCCCTACGTGAATCTCATGTGAACTCAGCCTATCTATCTAGTGGTCGCAAGAGAGAGAGTCAATATAATCCAATATTGTATATTGTAGTCTATCATTTACTTTTGTTGAAATTAAACAGTTATTTAGTTGTTAACTTTGGTTTCTGAATACATTACTTCCATCAGACTCTCTCTCCGTCTCCATCCAGAACCCAATCACTTGCACACACAGCTACTCGCGTGACCTACTTTTTAACCTACACTAAATCACCATCATGGCTCCCGTGTCAATCTGGGGACAGTGGTGTCAGTCCTGACAAGGCATCAAAGAGGTGCCGACCCTCCAGTCACAGTACTATAAAATACAAGTTTATGACTTTCTCCTTAAATAAATCTTTTAAAAGTAGCTTGAAATTTGCAACATAAACATTTTGTGACATTTTGAGTATCATTTCATAATGGTAATATAATAAAATTTTCCATTTGTGGCCAACTTTTACCAGTAGCTGCCATCAACAAGCTCCCCTTTTAGCCAAGTTTGATCGTTTATTTTGTAAATGGAGGGTCATAAACAAGACAAAGAAGAAAAATATCCATGTTCTCTTTCTTTTATTTCATGTAACTAAGAAACTTTATTTTTTCTATACTTCATTTAATCTCTAGAACATAACATGCACCCAAGATTTTGCACTTATAGGCTGTACATTTTCAATTACATCATCCAATTGATATCAAATGCAATTCCTTCTCAGGCCATTTCTATGGCACTAACTTTTGCTGAAGTGCTGGTCACATCAATTACCACTCCTAGCAAGTATTCCTCCCTTCACAACATGCAATCTCTGTGAAAATGGTCTCTTCACTGATATGTTTCCAGAAAAATCACTTCTGTTCAACTTAACTGCAAATTTAGATAACCAATCAGAAGCTACATTGGCCTGAGAAGTGATTTTCATCAATGGACTATTTGAATTTAATACTAAAATAACAGATTTTTTTCCCTCAACCTAGGCAGAAATGGTACAATGGCCACAAACTAGTGCATCTACCCTATAAATTGCAATATATATTTGTTTACATATAAAATTAAAACAGATTCCCCATATACTTCAAAATTGAGTAATGCTTTGTCTGTGTCTAACATTGTAGGAATGTTGTCTTATTCTAAATTCAGTTTGTTGTTTAAAGAAATAGTTAATGTTTTAATCAAATTAAATTCTTCTTGTGTATGTCGTTATCCAAGAATTAATATTTTTATCTTAAAATAAATTAAAATAATAGAATATTATATATTTTCTTGTAATATCCATATTCAAACCTGTGAGGAATACATCATCACCATTCCCTGTTTTCCACCAATCACAGAGATTTGAAATATAAGGTTTTTTGGAACATAGTTTTATCTACTATTCATATTACATATTTCAACCATCTATACAATACTCTTAAGATACAGCTCTTAGTATATTGCTGACATAATTTCCAGAATTTTTAGTATAATACAGTTTTTTATAGAAATAAATAAATTTTAAAACTGACAACTCATTCTCTAGCACAGTGTTCCGCAACCTTTTTCTACTCGCGGCACACTTATGACTCGACACGACTCAACACGGCACACCAAAATGTTATTCCCCTTAAAAATGTATTTATTATACTATTAATAGAATTACGTAATGCCACTAACCTATTATTATTATTATTATTATTATTAAACAGACATCAATTCGTGCGTTTATTAAAATTTATGAACTTTAATTCACTGTAGAGTGTATAGTGTAACAAATACACTTTTCTACTACTATTAAAATAAATAATTCTACTCATACCGTTTCAATGTGATATTTGCGTCTGCTTAGTTGCACACAGACGGCTGATCCGTGGTGGAATCGTTGACAATGCTAGTCTCATTTCTTCATCGACGGATCTGAGTCTCTCCCTCTTTGATGTTTTAATTTCAGTCAACGTCGAGAAGCCCAGTTCACACAAATACGTAGTAGAAAATGGCAATAACATATTAACTGCCATCTCGGAGATAGCCGGGTATTCACTCCTTACTGCCAACCAAAATGTATCCAAAGGCACTTCGAGGAGTTGTAATTTCAATGTTCTGTCTGCTTTTAATTCCGCGAGTTCCTCTTGTAAATGAATAGGTAGAGATTCTGAAATCGCAACGAATGGATTACGAACCCAGTCGATATCTTCAACACTGTCTTCAAAATACTTCTTAAACCTCTGCTGCAAGATTTGTAAATGTTCTTTAATTAGATCCATCATCACTTTATTACCGGAAGCAAGTGACCATACAGTCGAGAACATTACAAATGAACCATTTTCAATTCTCTGTATCCACAAATTTAGCTTATTCACAAATCCTTGAATCTTATTCATACTAGTAAGAATATTTTCGTTCCTACCTTGCATTTTTCTGTTCAGTTCATTCAAGTGTACGAAAATATCAGAAAGATACGCCAACTTACATACCCATTCATCATCTGCAAATAAATCCGCGTACTCGTGCCTTTCGACAGTCAAAAATGCACGTACCTCGTCTTTAAGTTCCAATATTCGCGTTAATACTTTTCCTCTTGATAACCACCGTACTTCTGTATGTAGCAGGAGTGTGGTGTGTTCTGATTCCATTTCCTGACACAAAACGGAAAATAGCCGCGAATTTAGGGGTCGCAATTTGACAAAGTTTACGACTTTTACTACTTCGTCCAGCACAACTTTCAGAGAAGGTGGCAAAGATTTAGCAACAATGGCTTCACGGTGAATAAGACAATGATCGCATCGTATGTTAGAATTAATTTCACGTACTTGAGCTACAAATCCTTTCACTCGGCCTGTCATAGCTGCGGCTCCGTCTGTACAAACACTAACACAGTCCTTCCATTTTAATTCATTTTTGAGCACATATTCGTTAGTTACACGAAATATTTCTTCACCAGTGGCTCGCTCGGGAAGTTGTTTGCAAAAAAAGAAATTAGTTGCAATTACATTACCATCGATGTACCGAATATAAGCAAGAAGTTGTGCGTGGCCGCTAATATCGGTGGACTCGTCGATCTGAAGTGAGAACTTTCCACTGCTCTTGATTTTCTCCTTCATAATGTCTTCAATGTCACTGGACATCTCAATAACTCGGCGACTGATTGTGTCAGCAGAAAGAGGAATTTTTGATATTTTACTAGCAGCTTCTGAACCCAGGACTATTTTCACCATCTCTTTACAAGTAGGCATTAATAACGTTTCAGCTATTGTATGTGGTTTTTTGGCCTTTACGATAAGTTCGGCTACTTTATAGCTAGCTTCCTGTACTTTGTCCGAAACACATACTGTTGTAGTCATGAATGCTGCTTGTTTTTGGTTTTGTTCCAACAACCGACGAAAATAATTGACATCTTTGCTTGACAGAGAAGAATGTTTTGTTGACAAATGTCGTTTCAATTTACTGGGAACCATAGCAGCATTAGTAAGTTTTTCACCACAAACAATACACTCAGGGATTGGGCACGTTTTATCACCACACCAAAAAAAACCGTAAGATAAATAATCACCACTATACTGCCGGCGCACTAACTTTTGTTTCTTTTTTTCGGGCTCGATGCTATCACTACTTCTACTCGTCGACGGAACACTCGGTACATGGAATTTGTCCATCTTAGAAAAAATTACATAGTATAATAATAATACAAAAAAATAAGACTGACTAGCAATCACAATTTTCGGACTACTTCAGAGCATAGCTGAGATAGAACTGAAATATTTGCAAGACGCGGGACCTATATTCTTCAAAGGGAAGTCTAACAATGGGTGGGGACAAGTACCAAAATAAAGTAATAAAGGAAAGGGTAATCCCTGTAATTTTGGGAAAAGCACGTACACAGAACAATTGGCAAGGTTAACAAAACACCTGTGAGCGAGTTTATTTTATTTTATATTTAATTTCTTAGAATGCATAAAAATGCATGGTTTGTAATAAATAATAAACAAACATCATCATATTTCACCAGTGCTGCATCAGAGAATGAAATACAGGCGTAAGAAACACAGCAACTGTGATAAAAATATTCTATTATTTGTCAAGTTTTATTTATATATGTAAAAGTTCATGTCACACCTTATACCTTGTGACGGCACACCGGTTGCGGAACACTGCTCTAGCACTGCCCAGTACTGAGAAGTCCTTTCTGTGTAAAAAGTACCAAAACTTTTTACACAAAAAGGACTGCTTAGTAGCAGGCAGTGCTAAATTATATGAGCTGTCAGTTTTAAAATTTAATTATTTTAAAAGTTTTAGTTCAGTATAGTTGTATATTGCTGACATAATTTCTATAAATCTGAAGAGTGCTACATACCATATTTATGCACATATAAAGCAGGGTACACTATCAGTTTACGTGAACATGTGGATGAAAAAAACTGACAGTTTTGTCATCCACACGTTCAGGTACACCAGTATGTGTGTACTCGGCTTAATAGCATGTTCTTACATATAAGCATGCTCTTATAGATGGAATGAAGTGATGCCATATTTTATACAGTACCTAAAATCTCTATTTTAAACAAGAACTTTTATAATTTTGAAAGCGTTTATAGTTTTTCATTTTAATAATGATTACCATATAAATGTCACTGAATATTTACCGTATCAATACTTTTACATTTAATTTACAATGACACATCAGTGCCATTCTCTTATATGCCAAAACTAGCTGGCACATCTAAAATTATGCTCTTATATGTGATGTATCCTGCTTTGCTTATAAGAACATACATGTTTCAAAAACTCAAAAACAACTGATTATCACATGTAAGAGCATGCTCTTACTTGCAGAGAAATATGGTAAATGGATGAAACATATACAATGGGTGATCAGTTAATGAACATAATCTGTTCCAAGACTGTGTTCGCTATCCAAATTGTTTGTTAACCGATTATCGATTTACCATAGGTTTTTATGAGAATTTGATTAATTCATTTTGGAAACGCCAAAAAATAAAAAATTATATACTTTTTTATTACATTTATTTATATGTAATAAAAATACATGTATACACAGTCTTGAATTTTTATCAGTCATGTTTTTTCTGTTTATGGGGCATTAAAGAACCTGTCCAATGTCGATTGCTTTTCTCTCTTCTTCAGGATTTTTCAGAAGTAATTAACAGCATTGTCATTGTAGAGATCCCTAAGACTATTAACCTCAACCTGGTTTGGATGCCATTCTAAGACTGTTGTTCTGACATCCTCCCACTTTTTCAAAAGATCTTTAATAGCAATTATTGGCATTAATCCTCTTTTTCAAAATAAAACATATCTCGCTAAGTTTCTAGGCATTCTTCTGTCATCAGATCAGTTTCCATTATGAGATCTTCAATGTTATTTATTTCTCAGATGTAATTTTTGTTACCCCTTTAGCTGCTTGAGTCTTCTTGATTATACTGTTTCTTTCTTATCTAAGATTGAACTGCAGCCTACTGTAGACCTGTTCAAGCCATACTGCCCAGCAACATCAGACTCTGCCCACTCTCTACCTTTGCTATTATACTCTCACCTTTCAAAAATAAAAACCGACACAAAACTAAATGAGTGCCCGCCCAATGGTCTCATGAATACTATAAAATAATTCTTTCTGAAAGAAAAATAAAAGGCTAAAATTACAAGGGAGTTTCAAAGTTCAAAGGAATACTATCCAATCAGTATATACATAAAAATCTTTCACAAAAGTGTTTGTAGTCTGAACGGTTCATTAATCGATCACCCATTGTAATTTGAATAGTTAAAATGAGCATATGATTCAAAAAGCCTTGGAAGTCTGTGTTTGATGGAAAATACAAAATGATATTGTTATATTCATTGCAAGTTCAAATAAAAATTGAATAACATTGTTTTAATAGTATATATTATGAATATTTGGTATTCAGAGTAATTTTGTTGTCATAATACTATTGGTATAATTATGAAGTTAAATTGATAAAAGGAAGATGGCATCTTGTGTCACACACAGATTAAGAATTCTATAGATTTACAGTCGACCCCCCTATAACACTGTTGATTTTTCCATTTTATATGAATTCCATGTTGTATGAGTCACTTAGATTTTACAAATACGTGAGCTGTTCACAGTCCAGCACACGTATTTGTAAAATCTAGTGACTCGTACAACATGGAATTTATATAAAACGGAAAAATCAACAGTGTTATAGGGGGGTCGACTGTATTTATATTATTTCATATACTTAAAAATTTAAATGTTATTAGTGTTCTAATTCTTTGAGATTTTTATGTAATTTGTTGTTGTTCTTTTTAATAATTATATAAATCAAGATCTTACCCTGTTCTTCAAAGCTATCTTGCTTATTAATAGGATTTGAAAACTCCACTACAATTCCTTCTTTTTCCAATTCACAATTCAAAGCATCCATAAATGTTTCAACATCTTCATGTCTTGCTCTATATAAACAAAAATTAATATTATCTATTGCGATTAATGCATTTAAAAGGATAAATATAATTTATTTATTTAGAAGCATTTTTGATGTGATTTGTTTTCAAATGTTTATTTTTTTATATATAACAATACATTTTCCACTTATTTTATTCATATCCAGTATGTATTTTCAATCTATTTTATGTAATCATTTAATAAATAACACAAACCAGCAAATATAATTTAATACAAATATGCTATGACAAATGCTTTTGATTAGAATAGGATCTGCTTCAGGTCAAAATGTTCGATAGAATTAGAATGCCTTTTGAACATTTTGAACTGAAGTAGATCCTATTCAGATCAAAAGCATTTGTCATAGAATATTTATATTAAATTATATTTGCTGTTATAGTTTCGAAGGTTTTGTTGATGTTATTTATTAATTTATAACCAGCTGTGGGAAGATGTAGTAATCGTTTAATAAAGAAAGAATTACTGTTTTGCTATGGTAACAAATTAAAAATATAAGTTTCCTAAAATTTGCATTAATATGTTTTAATCATTAGAACACTTACTAATTACTAATTTGAACACAATTCATGATACATTTTTTTTCAGTTTAAATTATGTGCAGTATTTTTAAAACAATTTCTTAAACTGCACAAATAATTTCAGCATACAAATATATCATTATTATTATTATAAATAGTATAATTTTTAAAAGTACAACTGATGTAAAGTATATCACTTAATAAATCTGAAAGCTTTAAAAATCTTTGTATTGGGTGTATAAATATGACTCCGCCCTTTTTTAATAAACAGCATTAGTAGTACTGATTGCATACAAGTGATTCTGGCAACACTTTTATTTGAAGGGTTTGACAGCATTCTTCCTGTTTAAAGTGTAAATAATAATTATTTTTATTTGATTAAAAATGTTGAGTTTTGTGCCAGGAAAACAGCATTTGCTGGAAGTCTTGCTTCATTATTTTATTTCAAAGAAAACTGCAGCAGAAACATATCATTTGCTGTTGGAAATTTACGGTGAACATGCTCCATCCAATACAACATGCAAAGAGTGGCTTCGATGGTTTAAAAATAATGATTTTGATACACATGACAAAGAGCATGGAAAACCACCAAAAAAATTCCAAGATGAAGAATTGGAAACATTACTTGACAACGATCCTTGCCAAACATAATCGGAACTGGCTGCTGCTTTAAATGTTTCTCAACCATGTATTTCCCAACGTCTACATGCAATGAGAATGATTCAAAAGCAAGGAAATTGGGTCCCATATGAACTGAAAGAAAGAGACATTGAATGTCAAAAAACCATATGTGAATTATTGCTCCAAAGACAAAAAATAAAAGGTTTTTTGCACCAAATTGTTACTGGAAACGAAAAATGGATATACTTCAACAATCCTAAATGACCAAAAGCATGGGTGCATCCAGGTGACCCAGGTCCATCAATGCTGAAACAGAATGTTCATGAAAGTAAAGTTATGTTGTGTATCTGGTGGACCAAAAGGGTGTCGTGTACTATGAGCTGTTGCAACCGAATCAGACAATCAATGCTGAACGTTACAAACAACAGTTAATCAAATTGAACGAAGCATTGAAGCAAAAACATCCAGAATATGCCAAAAGACATGACACGATTGTCTTCCAACATGACAACGCTTGCCCACATGTTGCAAGATCAGTCAAGGAAACTCTAGAAGAACTTTGCTGGGATGTATTGCCCACCCACCATATTCTTCAGATGTCGCTCCTTCAGATTACTATTTGTTTCGATCCATGCAGAGCAACCTTTCAGGAAAGCAGTTCAGATCTTATGAGGCTATTCAAAATTGGGTTGATAACTGGATTTCTTCAAAACAACCAGACTTCTTCCTTCATGGAATCTGTTTGTTGCCTGACAGATGGGCAAATGTTGTAACTTCTGATGGAAAATATTTTGAATAAATTTTTCTTTTATTTTAAAGACAAACAAATGTCTTACATTTAACCAAAAAAAGGGCGGAATCATATTTATACACCCAATAAAACCTTTATTGAAATATAATAAATAAACTAATAGTAGTATAATTAAAACTCTATTATTTTTTTAAATTTTATACTAAATTTTCAGAATCAAAAAATTTTGTCTTTTACTCCAAATAAACACTCTTGTGACATTTTTAGTAATTATAAACTGGTGTTATGTAAAAATAAAATACTGTTATTAATTTGATATCTGAAAAGACAGTGACTTTAAAAATGTCATCAGATCTTTTCATAGAAAAATAATTCTAATTTTATGTTTTATTCTTATAATATTTGTACAAAACTTTTTTTTTGTTTTATTTATTATTAAACATATTGTTAAAATACAAAATGAAAATACATATCTTTCTTGTATCAACCCAATTCCATCTATTATTCAAACAAAAGTATAGCTAATTTCAAAATATCACTTATTTTATTTTGATTAAACATTTTTTGAAATATTTTGCATCTCATTGTCATATCAAACATAGAACAATATCTATTTATATACAAAATAAATTTTAATGGATTCAAGCATTTTTTTTAACTTTGTTAATTTATGAGTTTTAGAATGTTTTAAAATACTAACACAATCAAACATTAACCATACAATAAAAGTTGCTAAAATTATTTAATTCAAATTAATATACATTAATGTTCTTTTTGTTTTTAAATTCTTTATGGTGACTGATGCCATTTCCACACATGAGTTTAATTCTTTATTTTTAACATTGTTATAATGAAAAGACCAGATATATAAGTTGCAAAGGATTTTAGTCTTTCATCTAAATTTTTATAAAACATTGAAAATAGTATAAAAATACAATTTATTTCTCCTTATTGCATTATATTCATTTTATAAAGAAAGACAAGGTACGAGATTTGTCAAGTTATGAATGTTCAATCTGAAGATGATATGTAAAATATTTTGAAAAGCCTTTAAACAAAAAATAAGTTTGACTTCTTGAAATGTTTAATGATACTTTCATTTGAATGAAAATACATAAAAATTTTAATATACAGCTCTCCCTTAATAGTCCGACAGGTATGGGACCAAAGGGGTGTCGGATCACCAAAAGTGTCCGGATTACCAAAAATAATTACATATTTTGCATTGTTTTGCTAGCAGTAGCTTACAATATTCTCTACTCCAACTGTTCGAACAGAACTGCTCTCAGAAAACACACGAAATGTGTGTCATCGTGTAAAAATTGGATGGGGAGATTCACGTCGTGACATGCTTCTGTGCAAGCAGACATGTAACGGGACGGGTATCTTGACGGGAGGTGTGTCGGACTACTGAGCATGTTGGATTAAAAATTGTCAGACTATCGAGGGAGAGCTGTATTTCTAAAATTATAAATTACTAACAATACTGCATTTATGGATTTTTTAATAATGTCATATATTATCTTTATATAATAAAATTTTACACTATGAAAGTAAATGGTGTGTCAAGCAGTAGGAAAGATTGCCACAGAAATACACTTTAAATTTTATTTTATAAAAATTGTTTAATGATATGATATTTATCATATAAACTATAATTTTAAGGATAGTGAATTTAAAAAAAAAACAAAATTTTCATTATTTTAATAATATATATGATACTTACTTGGATTGTTTGGATGATAAAACACCTTTCCATGATGGATGATAGAGATTAGGATCTGTATCACTTCTTTTCTTATATGCAAAACCCAATCGACAATACATAGATATTGCATTCTAACAACAAAAAATGAAAATTATGTTTAATTTAATTTCCTAGTTAATTATTACATGTATCAAAATTTATAAATATAACTTTTCAGTAATTAAATAAATAAAAATCAATATCCAATAAAAAAATTTTTTATCAAAAACAACTTCATATCAGTAGTAGTAAAATTAATAAACTAAATGTTATTCCAACCATACACATGAAGCATTATCCAATATAACTGTTAGAACAATAAATACAGACGATAATAAGACAATAAAGTAACAAAATTAATAAGTAAAAATTTTTAATCATTATTACTCTATTATCTTCTATACTTGTAGGTTTATAAGAATAAGAAAATGCAAAAAATATAATTATGATTAATTTTTATCTAATTTTCTTATTTCATCAAGTAAGATTTTTGTAATATAAATTTGTCTATTTTTAAAAAAATATTCTTGAATTTAAAAAATAATTAAGATATAGCAAATAAATCAATCAGAGTAAACTGAATTTCATAAATGAATATGACCAAGTCATGATGATAAAACTTAAAATTTATACACTGTCTTGTAAAATTTCATTATTTATTAAATAATTTCCCATTTACTTTTATTAATTGTTGTTTTGATTGTTTTGAAATTCAGATATTATGCACAGGGTATATGAAATAATCTTGTTTTCGTCATATTCAAATTTAATAGATATAACTAAAGATGCAGCCAAATTAATCTACACTAAAATATTAATGCTTAAATAAAAGACAACTAAAATTTTACCAACATCCTTCAGTAAATCTATGGCTTAAAAATGTTTACATAAATGATCATCATTATTTGACACTAACAATAATTGAAATTTATTTATGAGTAAATAAAGATTTGATAATATAAATATCAAAGTTGAAAGTTAATGTGTTAATGTATGTATTCAGATTATTTTTGCAGATTTAATCTAATATAAAAACACTTCTGAAAATAACTTCTCGGTCGGCATTCATTCATTCATTCCTTTCTAATTACCTTTTAATTCTGTTATCAACAGAAAGATTTTTTTAAAGTTTGGTCAGGAAGCCTGATGTCATCACTTGGGTACCATTTTAGTCAAAAGAAAAGAACTTTCACAGGTAGGATGGAAAAAAATGAAAAACTACATTCAATTAAATGTTGTTGACTTAATTTGCATGCAAAAATGAATATTGAACTGTGAAGAAATTTTATAAGTCTTTATTTCTTCATTTTCCCTATTTACTTATAATAAATTATAATTTCATGCAAATGAAAAGATTTAATTATTTTTCAATTTCATAAGACATAATTTTTTATGTAAAAAATACAAAGTATTAAAGATAATACAAATACATTATTCTTGTCTTCTCTGTTGTCCTCTTTCAACATCACAGAACATGATCCACACAGTGGAGTCGACCTTCCTTTTTAGGTTACTTTTCCCACCTATATTTATGCAAATCAGGTAAAAAGTTCCTTGACTGTGGATTCCATCAGAAAAAATTTTTACAATTGTAAAGAAAAATTCTAAAAATTCAGGACATAATATATTTACCTGATTTGCATAAATATAGACAGGGAAAGTAGCATAAAAAGAAAAGTCAACTCCACTATGTGGATCATGTTCCTGTGATGTTGAAAGAGGATGAAAGAGGATGACAGAAAAGACAAGAATAATGTATTCATATTGCCTGTAAAAAATACAAAGTATTAAAATGTATTTTTTATATAAATGTATTATGTCCTGGATTTTTAGAATTTTTCTTACAAGACAAAATTTTTGTTGAACTTTTATGCATAATTAAAATTCCCACAAAAATATTTAAAAATAACAATGTTTATTTCATGTAGAAACAAAATTTTATGTTAACTAGCAAGTTATTTTATAAAGAAATAAGAATTATAACCAACCAACAAGCATGTTTCAATGGAAATTAAGTGAAATCACATTAAAAGTGAGTCATAGGTATTAACCAATAGATTCTTTAGTTTATTTCTTTGCAATGTATTAGACCTAAAAACAATTAATTTTTTAATAAAATATTTATTTATTTCATAATTTAACAATTTCATTAAATAACACTAGTATCATTTAAATAAAATAACAAAAATATGTTTAAAAATAATTTACTTTAAATAATATAAAATATAAATGAACACACAAACCTTGACTAATTGAAGATCAGTTTGGAGAACATTGGCTNATATTCTAAAGTAGCATATTTTCAACTTACAAAAATTTTAAATTAATTTAATCTTCTAAATAAACACAGTATCTTCTTAATTTTGTAACCTTTTGAACCTTTTGTGACCTTTTGTAAAATCTTTTCTAATTTCTTTGTTAATATAATTGTTAACTTTAAAATAAAAATTAATTAGTACATATAAAAGACTTTTAGCAGATATACATTTATATTTGAGAAATTTTTAGCATACACCCATTTACTTGTTAAAAAATATTATTTTCTATTACAAAAATATCTATTGTTTGTATAAAGTTTGTGAGAGTTTTTTAAAAATTAAATATCTTCTGGCATTCACTTAAATGTTTGTAGAAATTTATTGCATACAAATGACAAGAATCATAATGTAAAATATAACAGAAAATGTCTATCTTAATATGTATTGCTCAATAAATACATTTTGTAAATACTGAGTTAGTAATATTAAAAATATTTTTTAATAATTTCAAGTGTAATAATATTTTAAAATAATGTATAATGTAAATGAGAGAGTATTAAAAATATAATTTATCTAAACATTACTTTTAGGTCATCAAAATAATTTTGTTATTCCTATTTGTAATTTGGCAATCGGCTAAATTATTAAAATAAAAATGAAAATATTTTAATATATAAAAGTTTATTTATTTTGTTTACCTTAACATCATCTTCAGTAACAAAACCAACTCTTGCAATCCACCAAGGTTCAATTGGAACATCAATTGGTTTTACTGGAAGCAGTTCTCGAACAGACTTCAACCTCACACCAAAAATTTTCTATTTCAAATTGAAAGTATTAATATATCCAAATGTTTATAACAAAAAATTACTTGTATTTTGTAGACAACTGTAAACCCTAAAGAGGGACAGACAGCCTATCCAAAATCATAATAAATTGTGTCTACCCACTTCTGTGTGATTACTCCGACATCATCAATAAGGACTCATAGAGCCATAAACTTAGTGCTCATAGATTCAAATTAAATTACAGTTTCTTTAATTAATATTTAATTGTAGAACAATAAATATACAATAAGGTCTTGTTTTACAAGGTATTGCTTATGATTCAGATAATTTTTGGCAGGTGGTGAATGGTTAGGTTAACCCACTCCCAGGCCAGAACAGAGTCATGCAAATTTGCTCTTTATATTCAGAAACACTGGACTAAAATGTTATTCATTATCATAAAAGTATAAATAAAATGTTTTAAACAATTTTAACATCTTTCTATTAATTGTAAATGATTGCATAAGTGTCTAATTATATAATCTTAGACAATTAGTTATCTTATAAATCATTTGATGTATTGTAAAAATTCAAAATGCAGCTATGATAATATATTTTGAATAAAGAATTCAATCTTTTTATCATCATAAATTGTTAATAGTTAGTTAAATAACTAAAAACTTTTAAAAATCATTTAAATCTTACTTTTAACACATTTGGCTTCTAAGCTTCCAGCTGTTTGAGGACCTTCATCAATAATTTTATCTATTAATTGCTTCTCAGATGCAGATATTATCTATAAAATTAAGAATGATCTAGAAATTATAATTAATGAAATAAAATCAAAAATTCTTCATTAATTTTATTTTAACTAAATTTACTCATAAGTCACCTATGGTACAATTTTACATAAATTAATCAATCAAAAATGATTGACCTAAAATAACATCAATGTGTAAATACATGAAGTTCTGAAAACAAAAATATTAAAAATATATTTAAGATAATCTAAGTTACAAACAGGTTAGATTCCCAAAATTTTGTTATAAGTAAAATGTTTATAAGTCAAAAACTATTCTAGAAAGTGTATTTATACACAAAACAATCACACATTGTTAGTGCTTGATCCTTTAATGTACTAAATAGAATACATTATGCTCATTTACCCACTCCCTACTGCTTAGTAGCAGGTGTTTTAAACATGATTTTTTTCACCAAACACATTTAGTTTTGTAAAGTCCAGTTTAGTTTCCATAGCAATAGAGCGACTCTTCTTGCATATATCTCCACTGCTAGATTTACTATTACATTTTGGATGCATTTTTGAATCACTTATCATATATATTTGCAAAAATTGCAACCAATAGCAAAAAATGCCATTACTCCAACATCACCAACTTCAATGGAATCTCATAATTTGCATAAATACAAAAAAATGATGATACGCAATAGAAATAAGCCCACATTAATTATTTATTAAAAACTTATATTTATTACTGCCCAAAGACTGACTTCAATGCCACCCCATGAGTGGCAAAAGAATTTCAGAATCCACACAAGATTTAAATTCAGATGTATGATCAAATTATCCGAAAGTGTGAGAGCACGGGTATTTTAAATGTACATTAAATAAAACATTATACAGGTATACCTCGACTTACGTCGTTTCGAGTTACGTCATTTGTCAAAAAAGTATATGGAAAAATAAAAATCAAGTTTAAGTCATTTTATTTGACTTTACGTCTGTCCACCACAAATATTGAAGTTGTAATATCACTAGAAAAGCATTTAAAGCACGNATAGATTTTTATTAATTATATATTATTAAAAATGCATTAATAAATAAAATACAGAACCAGAAATCGTAATTTATGGTTTAGCCTAGTGACAAGTAGATTCGGAGACAAGTAAATTCGACTTACGTCGCTTTCCTGGAACCAATTACCGACGTAAGGCGAGGTATACCTGTATATTAAATATATACTATGCAAGAAATTTAAATCAATGCCAAATGATGTATAAATGCACTATTATTCAAACAACTTTTAAATCTTGTAACTAAAATTTGTAAATAATAACTTGATCCAAATGTTTTCAGTAATTCTACATATATCTATTCAATCAAATAAAATACAAAACATGTTTTTAAAATATAGCAAAATTCTATTCATAATTTTTATTTTCACATATAAAACAATAATTATTTTTAATAAGAAATATGTGCAATAAAATAATTCAAAAGCAACATAAATGTTACTTTTTTAAAAAAGATTAAATAATCTTTTTAAAAATAGTAAAATAATCATGTTTTATTTTATTCTAAATATATATACTATTATAGACTGTGAAATAACACTTTTGTAACACAAAACGACTTCTAATTTTAACACTGTGTTGAGTAATAACAATCCACAAAACCTTTTTATAACAGTTGTTACCAACACTGTTATAAAAAGGTTTTGTGGATTGTTAACACTTTTGTTAATAATAATACTCTTTTAATAGTTTACATATTTATAATATTCTAAAGTAGCATATTTTCAACTTACAAAAATTTTAAATTAATTTAATCTTCTAAATAAACACAGTATCTTCTTAATTTTGTAACCTTTTGAACCTTTTGTGACCTTTTGTAAAATCTTTTCTAATTTCTTTGTTAATATAATTGTTAACTTTAAAATAAAAATTAATTAGTACATATAAAAGACTTTTAGCAGATATACATTTATATTTGAGAAATTTTTAGCATACACCCATTTACTTGTTAAAAAATATTATTTTCTATTACAAAAATATCTATTGTTTGTATAAAGTTTGTGAGAGTTTTTTAAAAATTAAATATCTTCTGGCATTCACTTAAATGTTTGTAGAAATTTATTGCATACAAATGACAAGAATCATAATGTAAAATATAACAGAAAATGTCTATCTTAATATGTATTGCTCAATAAATACATTTTGTAAATACTGAGTTAGTAATATTAAAAATATTTTTTAATAATTTCAAGTGTAATAATATTTTAAAATAATGTATAATGTAAATGAGAGAGTATTAAAAATATAATTTATCTAAACATTACTTTTAGGTCATCAAAATAATTTTGTTATTCCTATTTGTAATTTGGCAATCGGCTAAATTATTAAAATAAAAATGAAAATATTTTAATATATAAAAGTTTATTTATTTTGTTTACCTTAACATCATCTTCAGTAACAAAACCAACTCTTGCAATCCACCAAGGTTCAATTGGAACATCAATTGGTTTTACTGGAAGCAGTTCTCGAACAGACTTCAACCTCACACCAAAAATTTTCTATTTCAAATTGAAAGTATTATTCAATATAATATATCATTACAGTTAAAAAAAACTCTTTAGCAAATTTAAAATTATTTAAAATATATGAATAGTTTTATCTGACATAAAAAAACTGGCACACAAACTGGAAAAATATACTAAAATACTCATAAGTCACCTATGGTACAATTTTACATAAATTAATCAATCAAAAATGATTGACCTAAAATAACATCAATGTGTAAATACATGAAGTTCTGAAAACAANTTAAAATATATGAATAGTTTTATCTGACACAAAAAAACTGGCACACAAACTGGAAAAATATACTAAAACAACTACTTCACACCTAAATGCTACTTCCAGCAAATGAACAACAAAAAAATTTTAATGTTCAAACGTTTTCAGCCATCTTTCACAGGCCCTCGTCAGGAAAAATTGCAGAGAATAGCTGTGTTCTAATTTTTAACATTTAAACATTGTTTAAATGTTAAAAATTAGAACACAGCTATGTTCGAAAACTGTTAAAAAAATAGAACTGTTTTTCTATTCTCTGCAATTTTTCCTGATGAGGGCCTCTGAAATACAGCCGAAAACATTTGAACATTAAAATTTTTTTGTTGTTCATTTGCTGGAATTAGCATTTAGGTGTGAAGTGGTTGTTATAGTTTTATCTATCAATTATCTGATCACAAATTTATTATTAAATGTTTAAAAATATTCTGCAAAATGATATTGGATGCAACTAGATAGCAAGCAAGCAAACCAATGACATATTTTGTTTCATATAAAATGGACTGTCATTGGCTTGTTTACCTAGTTGCACTCATCAAACTATACTATATACTAACTATTCACTCATTACATAAAGAAAAATTGCTCATACATTGTTATATTTTGGAAAATAAAATGTGACTAGGATATTTACTCTATGTCCTATTACTTTTTTAACCTACAAAATCTTTATTTCAAATATTCAATCATTCAATATTTCTAAATCTACTCTTCATTGGTGTATATACAAATATAAACATATAATAACCTGATTTTTAGATTAAAGCCAAACGAGTGCCAAATTCCAATAGGTTATAGTAGTTAGTTGCATTAATATAGCCCAATGTAATCTGACAATCATTTGGCTTTACCCTTCATTGGTGAAAATATTTTAAAGAACAAAATCTGAGGGATTTAAATCTGATAATTTACAAGTTAGGAAATGGCATTTTGTACTTATTTCTGTGTCTTCAATTTAATTGTATTTTTTATTTTGTAATTATTTTTCTATAATTATGCATTTTTATTAGTTATGTTGATTATTCATATGTCCTACTTCTAGATACTAGCTTCTGGATGAATGATCTGTTAAACCTTGATAAAGAATCAGTACTGTAAGAGGAACTTAATATTAAATTTCAAGACATTAGCTATAAAATATGAGTAAATTATGTAATTATGTAATTAAAATCATTAAAAACAAATGAAATGGATATAATTATGTGAGTCCAAACTTGACAATAAATTTTTGAATAAAAGTTTTTGTTGATTGTGTTAAAATTTGTTAAAATTTTTCCCACATTTATTAAAGGTTATGACTGTATCTTTCACCCTGGAGTCACTTCCTTTCCAAGGTGACACATCAAATGTGTCATCACAAACCTAACAAAAAAAAATTCACTATTGACATAGAAATTTACATTACCAAAGATGGGCATGAGAAGAAAGACGAGAGAACCCCCAAATAAAAGGAGGAATCGATGACAATCAGAGTTCATCTGTCATCAAGAGTTTGCCATCTCCAAAGTTTGTCGCTCATCTCAGATACATCACCCATCCTGCCAATCACCACTCTATCCTGCCAATCCTATCAAACAATCTTCAACCTGAAATCCTCCGAATCACCAATTCAGCTGATCCTCCAACTCACCAACAACTAAGGAACAAACTTTCTCAATTTTTGCAAGCTCTATCTGCTCACAAACCATTGAGAACTCTCTTTCTCACTGTTAGGGACCCATGACGATAATTATAAGAGCTCATTTGCATCTTAGCTTAAAATCCTTATAAATCCTCCTATATTTGTAAATAGATGTAAATTGACATGTAAATAAATGGGTATTTGTTAATGTTAATCTTGTAGTTGAGTGCATTTCTTTCACACTGTCTCTCGGATCTTCTCCATTCCAAATCCAACTGCCTACAAGCAAGACCACTCACATGTGAACCTAATAGTTAATGGCCATTGCAATTTCTGTGTCTGTTAAGACACAGTGATGTCAGTCCTGACATGGCACTGACCCTACAGTCACAATTACTAATATGTGGAGATGAATAAGTTACAGGCATTTTGAAAGTTTAAAAATATTAAACTGTTTAACTTGTTTCTATTTTTTTTAAATTTCCTTAATGAAAAAAGAAATACAGTAAATAATTGACAGATAAATATTATAAAACTCATTATTTGCTGTTATTTTGCTAATATGTACAATCAATGGAAACATAATAGATCAAAATTAAAATACAGATATAATAATAATCATACTAAACAAATAAGAAAAACAATAAAAAGAAATATCCAAAGACATTCTTGAAGAAAAGCTGAGCATAAATACTTAATATGTAATAAACATGTATTTGTATTACTAAGGTAAATTTAAGACAATTTGGAATTTAATGTAGAAGAATAATTAAAAACTGGTTAAACATATATCTCAATACCAAAATAAAACTTTAAAGAAGATTAAATGAAAATGAAAATGGAAGATAATGATTAAAAAATATTGAATAATAATGATAGGAACAGAAGATATCATTAACCTAACTAAAAAGCTTCCAATGTAATCATAATGTGTAGATAAAAATATCCAAATAAAGGAAGTTTAATTTACAAATTTAGCACCGTAAGCTATGTTATAAAGATGATTTTAAAACAAAATCTTATAATTATTATGATTAAATTTGGTTCAAATCTAATAAAAATATTATACAATGTGATTAATATAGTTATTAATTAATTTTGAATATTAAATTAGATAGAAATTTTTATCACATTACTTCTATTTAATAAAAAAGCTGAATTGACATTTTAAACACTTTTTTGATATATAATTTTTTTCAAATGTTTGAGATAAAGTTAAACTATTTATTCTTAATATTTTCAGAATATCACCATCATGCACTTAGATTAAACTAGGATTTTTAAAAATGATTGTAGTAGTATAAATATTTAAATAGAGCTAAAGCTTTACTCAAATATTTATGCCATTTCAATAATTGGTTTGGTGATAAAGGTAAACAATAAAGTCATTAAAGAAAATAAAATACACTTAAAAGAAATTTCAACATAACTGAGAAAAATTTGACTATATTATAAATAAATATTCTGAACAAAGAAGTATTGAGAGAAAATAGTACTAAAATAAAATCTACAATCTGTAAATAAAATATGAGACAATAAAGAGAGAATGGTAAAAAACTTAAATGCAAATGTTTACGTATTTATATTCATGTATATTTATACATATTAAGTTTTCAATAGCTAGAAAAGATTAAAAAATCTTCAGGAAATTGTTTAAGAAGAACAAAAAGTAACCTTAAAATTTAAGGTAAATGTCAGATTGTAGAGAATTTCAACACCATTAACATAATTGCCGTAAAAAAAGGAAAAAAAAATTTTTTTACAGTTGTATAACCTCCAGAGAAATTTTTTCAAACAAGTTTTGCATACTGAGGAAGATGAGAGCATCAAGATAATGGTTGGCTCCACCATGAGGCTTTGTTGTGTTCCTGACTTGTGAAAAGAAAAAAAAACATGGTGATACTTTTGAATTTTCTTTTTAGTATTTCTTCTATTTTTGTAAATTTTAACCATTAATATAATCTGTAACATTTAATTCATTTTTTCATTAAATGCATACAGTGTCATTATATCAATTTCTATAAATGAGAAAGTTTAGATTATTGTCATGAATCTCATGACAAAAGATGACCAACATAATTAAATTTTCAGGCCATTGTTATGAGACCTAGATTTGAGTCCAAAATACATCCTCAATCTTTTATAGATAATTCTTATCTAAATACATCACTACCTAGCTATTGTCTTGTCAGCTTAATCCATAATGCATAAGAAAAAAGGACTTCTTAGCATCCATAGAACAGAAAAACGTAACTGCTAATCAAAATATATGTGTTTGTCATGTAAACCAAATATTGATAGCTTGTTCACATATTATATTGGCTGAATCAATATTAACTATGTAATTGTTACCTTAATCTTACCTGTAATCTTAAATTAATCTTATATGAGAAAAGACACATAAAAACATGGTTTTCATCAGACCAATTTTAACACTAAACTGATTACTTACTAAGAAGATAATTCTAAAATCCTTTTTTTTTATTAATATTGCATTTTGAGCACATCTCTTTATACCAACCAATACCAAATATGTCAAATCTGAAGAGGAGTCAAGTAATTGCTATTGTTTAATATGTATGTACAGTACCATGATATACTTGTATTACAGTACACATTAAATTATTTCTTCTAATCTACTGTATAATCCTAGTACCAAAAACATTTTTTATATAAAAGAATTTTAGAAAAAAATCTGATTTATTTTAATTGAATTTTTTTTGTCTCCTTAAAACAAAACTTAGACCATAGTTTTTATGAAATTTATACAATGTACAAAAATCATGAAAAGAACTGTGAAGCATCTGAAATATTTTCAGCCTTTGTGTAATAGAATTTTTTACATTATATAGCTTCCTCTAAGGATGTAATGAAATAATATGAAAAATATTAAAAACATAATGAACAGTTTGACCTCACTATCTCTACACTTACAATTAGTCATACTTGAATAAACTGGTATTTTCATTTCATACTTCTAAAGACTTAAATTTGTTTTCAGTGTAAAATACATATTTAATAATATTTGTTATACTGTTATTATAATTACCTATCATATATTATGTTGTTATATCAACATATTACATTGTGTATATTAAATTTATAAAAATTTGAAATTAAAATTTAAGAAAGTTTGTATTTAAAAATACATTTGTATTTAATTTGAAATAAACTTTCAACTAATTATAATATTACAATAATATTAATATAACAACATATTACAATACCATTTCATATATCATTTTACTACATTAGAAAATACTAACCTTTGAAGATCTACATTTATTCATTAAATCTATATATTGATTTCTTCCTATTCCTAACAATCGAAGACCTAAAAAATAAGCACATTTATTAAAAAAGTAATCATATGTTAGATAAAATTTATTGTTAAGGTATTGAATTTTACTTTTCCAACTGTTATATGAGCTGTTCGCAGGCCAAATTGATTAACTCCATTCGTAAATCCTTGATATAATCATTATTATTATTACATTTTTCACATAACTAATTTTATATATCATTACATTAAAGCTACGTTTTAATATAATGGTAAATAAAAATACATTAAAGCATAGCTTTAATATATATTAATATATATCATTACATTAAAGCTATGCTTTAATATAATGGTATATAAAAATACATTCTACAATGTTTATTTAAAGTTTGAAAGGAATTTTAAAAAATAATTAAGATATAGCAAATAAATCANAAAAATGACCCACAATGATTTTCACATTTTTGGACTCAGGACCTTGAAATGTTAAGAAATACAAAAAATATTTGGGTTGTTTTATTATGCCCTTACATGTGCGTGTGCACATGTAAGGGCATAATTTTGTTCACGCACTTTGAAGTTTAATAACTCCTGTATTTTTTATCAGAAATTTATGAAATTTCACAGGGAGGTTTGTGTATTAGGAAGATTGATACTATTAAATTTTAATTAAAAGTACAGGGAGGTCTTGTGTCATATCTTGAGTGGACTTAATGAAGATTTTACTTCTTACTAGCATTTGAAATTTTTTATGAAATGCATAACTATCCTAAAAATTATGCTTTTTGCCATTTTATATAAATTAATTAATAATATAAGAAGTTTTTAATAAAATCTCATAACAGATGGCACCCCAAACAATTTTAACTTTTTTGCCAAGAAAATTATACAGCTTGGTGCTGAATTTTTTTTAATTCGTAAGTACAAAATTTAGTTGACTGACCAGTTAAATCTTGCTACTGATTGCTAGTTTACTGACAAATATTTATAAGTTCTGAATAAATATTTGAAAGTAAATTACAAATAGAAAGATTTAACCAGTTAAAAAGTAACAAATTTGCATAACAAACTTTTACATTAGTTTCAACAAATGTACAAGAAAGAAAAGCAAAAATAATGAAATTTATTTCAACATTATAATTGAGATATCTTTTATTGCTACTTTCCTTTCTATAACTTTTTTCATTCATTTCAAATGTCCATAGAAGTTATTACAATATTTGTTAGAAACAATGGACTACAGATAATGATAAAAAATAGAATTATAATTTCAAAAAGCACTTTTCCATATTGATAAAATAACAATAAAATCAGCAATGCAATGATTTTCAAACAAATATTTGTAAAATTTATCAGGAGAAACTATAATGTTTAAAACAAACTAAATTTTTCAGTTAATAAATATTCTTCACCAAAAACATAAAATTAATAAGTTGAATAAAATAAAAACAGAACATCAAATATTATGAGAAATCACATTGTGTGGTGTTCATCTGTGAATAAACATTATAAAAAATATATTTTTAATATTTGATATATTTTACATCACTGTTTATGAAATATTCTTTACATGTTTTTACTACACTTTGCATGATGATATTATAAAGATACAATGATATGCCATATAAAATTTTTATATTCTTGCATATTTTAAAGTGTAAATTAATAATCAGTAGTTCAGATTACCAAACAGTTACCTTTTTAATCTATTTATAGTTGACATATCACATTTTCAAAATTATAAATTTACTTTATAAATGTATAATTTAAAAATATGTCTACTTCATAAATATTAAAATGTATTTAAAAATAATAATAATAATAATGGACTTACAGTCTGCAGCTGTAAAATTTGGAAGTGCATCATAACTTTTCTCTTGCTCCATCAGGCTCTTTTAAAATTAAAAAAATAATTAATTTTGTATTTTATAATATTATAATATTTTTAAAAAAATTAATTAATTAATTCAATTCTTACTTGCATGATAGATATATAATATTGAAAAGGTGTTAACCTCATTCTGGTTACAATAAAATCTGATAAATGGTATGGATATAACATTAAATGTTCCCTACTGTATCTTAATAATTCTTCATAATAGCTCCTTTCTTCTTTCTTGACATGACGAACTACATTCAGAACAAACAAATTAATAAATAGTTGCAAGTTAACACTAAAGAAGCACTAAAAGTTTAAACATTTTCTAAACTTTCAAAACATTTTTATGCTTATTTTTTTCAAGTATGGAGTCAACTATCTCTGATACAGTGTTTACAAATGTCCATTATTAAATGAAGAACATAATTATAGATATGTCATTTAAATATAACTTCACACGTTAGACATTTGAATCCAAATTAGATATAAAACAAAAATATCAAATATAAATAGTTTAATTACTTTATTATATCTGTTTTATTTAAATAAAATTGAAAATTTTATTATATTTTTAATTAATTATTCATTTATTTATGCAATTAAAGTAGCCATGATGTATACATTTTTAGTATTCATATCATTATCTGAATTACAAACATTATATTTTTTAAAAGCAAATCTAACAAAATCTCTAAAATGTTCATCTCAAGAGATAGATTTATTTATTTGTGTTTTGTATGTTCTCTCTTGAGTCCATTACAAATAAATGTTAAAATTTAAATATTTCTTATGACATAGCAAGGCAGTAACTATGCTATGACATAAGAAATACTATAGAGTATAGATTTAGAGATGTCCTAAGTCAACCATGCTTGCATGGTTGGTTCATGGCATCCCTAAATCTGATACATTGTGTCACCAATTTATGCATGTCTGCTTGTTAAGAATTTTATTTTTATTTTATCACTGGTATAGTGCCACTGAGGCACTAAACCACAATTATACCAGTGATAAAATAATTTTAAATTTTACAGATAATTTATGCTGAATCAGGCTGCCCTCTCAGTAACAAGAATATAAGCATTATGTTTTTCCTTCATTAAAATAGTACAGTCGACCCCCCTATAAAGCGGTAGATACGTTCCACTTTATAAGAATTTCACATTGTAGGAATCCTTAAATACATGAGCCAATCACAGCCCAGCACATGTGCAGTTTAGGGACTACGGCTGTTTGAAAGGTTTTCTTTCATAAAATTAATCGATTCTAGACTAATTTGACTCAACATTTCCAAAACATGTATAATTTTTTGGGAATAATCCATAAAAACTATGCTATAAACAAAAAAGTGTAGGATTACTTACCAAATGTGCACCGTTTGACGATGCCATTGCTTAAGCTTGTTTTCGTCACGGAGCAAAGCATCAAACGGCGGGCATGTGCTTCCTGATAAATTATTTTTTTGCAAAAACTTTGCTGAACTTTGGAGACATCATTTATATAAATATAATTTTTATGGCAGTTAAATAATAAATGGTTTTTAGTAGGTCCGCTGTTCGTTTAAACTCAACGGNGCGTGCTTCCTGATAAATTATTTTTTTGCAAAAACTTTGCTGAACTTTGGAGACATCATTTATATAAATATAATTTTTATGGCAGTTAAATAATAAATGGTTTTTAGTAGGTCCGCTGTTCGTTTAAACTCAACAGTTTGTGCAATATCCGCTACTGGTCTAGATTCGACCAATCCTGTTGTGACACGAGTCAGCGATAACATTTTACCACGTTATACGTGTCTCTTTTAGCATCTTTATACGAATACAATCACAATTTTTTCACTGTGACCTACAAATCCGCATTATATGAACCCGTTTTATAGGGGAGTCTACTATACTTTCATTGTCTTAAAAGTATCTGTGGGAATGTAATACTGCTAATTCTCTAGAAGAGTTTACTCATTCACTGAGACTAGCAAATATTTATGAAATATGCAAATAGTTTTGGAGAGAAAAAAATAAATTAAAAGTGAGCTTAAAAAATATTATTAATTCAATGTATTCCTATTTATTGTAAATAAAAGTTGTCTAATGATTACAATGAAACATTTTAAAATGAAATGAAATGCTTCCACTCTCTCCAAATCAGCTAGGTAAAAGAAACAACTAGCTCCATCTGACAAAATTCTTGGAACAAAAAAATAGCCAAAATTAAATATTGTATTATAATCTTGAGAAATATCAAAAATTAATTTCTGAAAGCAATTATTCATACGGGTAAGAGAAAAGTAATTTTAAAATAAAAACTTGTACATTCTATGTTAGTCCAACTTGATGTTACTCGACAGATTAAGTGTTGATTAGCAACTAGTACAGTGTCAGAATACAATTCAATTTTTAATTTACATTTCTTATGTTTTCATTTATTACAAACAACATAAAAGGAAATTAAAGTAAAAAATAAAGTTATCATACATATTTTTAAGGGAAAATTAAAGATATAATCATCATTAAAGCAAAACTAATTCTTACTGGAAGAAAAAAAAACAGCATTAATGACAAACTAATTTCCATTTCCTGTTGTCTTTATTTTGGAATATAATGTAAACAGTTGAACATTTCTACAAATATAATTACTCCAATGCAGATATATTTATAAGGTACAATTCATAAGATGAATCTATTCTTAGTTTAATGTAAGTGTAGTTAAAAGTTTTTTATAAGGTTTAACTTTTAATGATTACGTAATCATTAATTAAGTCAATCAGTTCAAAAACTAATTTATTTAAATAATGTTCCAAATTATTCCAAATTAGTTAATTTCTCGTTAAAACAAATTCATTATTCTTGAAACAAATTTTCTAGTGAGAATAAGCAAAGCAAATCAGATTACATTAAAAAACAAAATAAAACTATTTTTTTCTCTTTTTAATTAAAAAATAAAATGCCCTAATAAATTTTTAAATTTTAGGTTGAAAAATATATAAAACTAAAAAGAATTTAAAATGGAGAAAGGATCATTAATTAAATATAAACTTAATTATCAATTATTGAAAAATAAAATGCAGCTGTTTAGTGACTGACTGAACACTGCAAATATCTGAGAAACCAAACAAGATTATAAGCTGGGTTTAATCCAACTTAACAATAACAAATGATAAATTCACTAAAACTCTGATGATAGATATCTAATTGAATAATTTCTGAAATGAACAAATACAAAAAGAAACTAATAAATAAATGACAGTATGGCAACATATGAAAAGAGTAGAAATAAAAGCAATAAATTACATACTTTCTGAACCAATGACCAGTGGGTGACAAAAAAAGAAAAAAAAACACAAAAGAGAAAGTTCACCACTAATTGTAATCCAAATGTTTTATGTTCCATCAGAAATTCTGTTTAACACCTAAAGAACAACTCAGTGGTGTTCAAAAACGTTAGTGGTGAACTTTCTCTTTTGTGTTTTTTTCGTCACATACTGGTCATCAGTTTAGAGAATACATTATTTAATAGACTACACCCTGGTGTTGTGCGTTGCTGTTGTTTAAAGCAATAAATTGAAGAAAAGTTTTTAAATCAATGAAATGTAAACGTGTGATGTATACATAAAAACAATCTGTAACTAACAGTAATGAGTATACAAACAAACAAAAGTTGTATCATACTCCTTCAGTTTTTCATATTGATTTTAATTATTATTTTTGCTTTAGCTATATTGTGAAATATTCTAAAGAAATTGTTGAAGAATTGTATTTTAAATATAACCTTCCTATTAAAAGAACTGAACAAAAACAAATGTGTTATTTAGCATCTAATTTTACTTTCTACTATCCAATTATAGTAAAAAAAATTTTACCTTTGCAAGAAATAATATTATAAAAATATATCTTAATAATTTTAATTATGGCTGTCTTAAATGTATTTAAGCATATCAAAGATTTATAATAAATATGAAACAAATATCAATTTAAAAACATTTTTTACATAAATCAATACATAATCCTATTTCCTTCATATTTAAAAAAATAATTATTGTCAAATAACTGTATATTATTCAATATATTACTGAAAGCATTTCACTTATTAAAATGTTTGGCTTCCTTAACTAAAAAATTAAAATGGGACTATGTACTTTTATGTAGTATTAGAAAATAATTAAGATACAAAGTAATAGCAGTATAGAATTAATACACATAATACATAATGATAAAATAATAAACTAAGTGATAATAAGACTTGAATGTATTATACAAATACACACAACTTACGTTTTAAACTATTTTTATTTTTAGTAATTAAATAAGTCGATAAATATTTATCCTTACCTAAATTTCCTCGATATTTTAGTTGATTTTTCACACTGTAATGAATGACACATTTTTCGTATTCCTTTTGAGAATTTCCTAATAACTGGAAAATAAATAAAATTTAAAGCAAGCACACAAATTCAGGATTATTATATTCTATGTTACTAAAATAAACAAACTTTAAAGGTTTGATTTTATTATAATTTATTAAAACTGTGTAAAATTAAAAATTTATTTATTATTCCAATTCTGTTCATCTTATTTTAATTTAAACAACAATTCTTTTGTTGTATTATGTATTAATTGTATTAACGCATCAGTAATTTTTAATTAAAAAATAAAATGCCCTAATAAATTNATATTTGTTCGGCAACACTGACATTTTATATTACTTACAATCATTTTTGTTTTGCAATAACAACAAAACTTATGATCTAATAAAGTTTTAAAATTTGGTCGTTAAATCAAAATATATGAAGTTTAATAATGAGTAATTAAAAAACACAAAACAAAACAATCTAAAATAAAATAAAGACTCAATTATCCAGCCTAAATAGGAAATGGAGTGGACAAGATAACAAAAAAAATCCAGATAATATAAAACTACACTTAATACAAGTATGATAATATACTGTACATAAGTATTTAGAAAGACTTTGTTAGATAAACTAAGTAATGAAATAAAAATCAATAAAAACCTTCATTTATTCAGTTTAGAATTGCTTCATGCTTGGTTACAGTTACAGACTACTGTATGGGTTTACAATGAAAAATATCTTTCAAAGCATCTAATAAAAACACAGAGGAAAAAAATATCTATGGCAAATAATTGAAGAAAATATAATTACAATCTCTAATATTTTGTAAATTATTTCTGTTTTCTTAATACAAAAAAAAACTCCAGTATTAATTTAGATTTTTGTTAAAGTGAATAGAACAGCATGTGTTAAAAGATGTGTTAAAGAATCTTTTCATTTAATGGATATATATTTTTTATTATTTTCTAATGTAAACAGATATTTTAAACTGTGATTTTTTACAATCTTTTTTAATAATCTTCTTTTTATAATTTACCATTAAAATAATGTTTCATGGAAGAGTTACAAGAACTTAAAAGGCTTGGTATTATAAGAAACACACACTCTGAAAAAAGCAATCAATAAATATCTATTTTCTTTAAGATAGATCAAAATATTATCTATGGATAATCTTGAAATGATAATATTAATGTTTTTATTTTTTATCATTAAAGATTGCTAATTGTTGTTATCAATTAACTATTCCTTAATTGATAACTAAAAAAATGCTTGAACAAATGTTAACATTTAGCAATATTTTTAACTTAGAAAAATTGTAAGAATTAAAAAAATTTTAAACTTTTAATGATCATTAAATAGGTAAAATGTATTTTAAATTTTAAGATTACAGTATTTATAACAACATAACAACTCTAATTTATAATAAACTAAATTTTATATTATTATTAACATATTTATTGAATAATAATAAATGTTCTTTGAAAATATTATGGAAAAAAACTGTAATATAAGAAATATACAAAAAATTATAAATATAGAATTCTTATTTATTATTGAACAAAATGTTCTACATATCAGGAAAATTTCTGAAAATATTACTGTATTAACAATGCAGTTTATATTTGAGAATGAATACCTGACAATATTCATTGCAGATGAAAAAAAATGTTATAAAATATTTTTGTTTTTCACTGGTTTCTTAGGTGATTTTTGTCTTATTTTCAACAATTCAGTTATCTATGTGTATTCAGTTATGTACCGTACTGTACATATCTAAATTTTAAATGTGTATATACACATACCCAAGACTGCTTTTCACAAAAGAACTCTAGTACTTTCAAGTTGTATGCTTATCTTCAGGAATTAATGAGAGATAAAGATTAAGAGATGACAGATCATTATTAACAGTGTCTAGATTGAGATGAGTATAAAAATAAATAAAACAAATGAGCACCCTTGTAAATGTTTCATTTGTAACACAAACAAGACGGTTAACATATTTGAATTACAATTATATTTAAAGAGAATCTTTAACAAGCATGTACTGTATATATTAATATGTATATATCATTAGTTTAATAATTAAAGATAATCTGAAATTCCATTTTTTAAATTCACTGTTAATATGAATAATTATCTGTGCTTTTATTTTATTTTGATTGTTATGATAAAAATTGCTCTCACCTTTGTAAAAAAGTTATGTTATAAAAGATTAAAAAGTATCNATATTTATTGAATAATAATAAATGTTCTTTGAAAATATTATGGAAAAAAACTGTAATATAAGAAATATACAAAAAATTATAAATATAGAATTCTTATTTATTATTGAACAAAATGTTCTACATATCAGGAAAATTTCTGAAAATATTACTGTATTAACAATGCAGTTTATATTTGAGAATGAATACCTGACAATATTCATTGCAGATGAAAAAAAATGTTATAAAATATTTTTGTTTTTCACTGGTTTCTTAGGTGATTTTTGTCTTATTTTCAACAATTCAGTTATCTATGTGTATTCAGTTATGTACCGTACTGTACATATCTAAATTTTATCAGGAAAATTTCTGAAAATATTACTGTATTAACAATGCAGTTTATATTTGAGAATGAATACCTGACAATAATATTCATTGCAGATGAAAAAAAATGTTATAAAATATTTTTGTTTTTCACTGGTTTCTTAGGTGATTTTTGTCTTATTTTCAACAATTCAGTTATCTATGTGTATTCAGTTATGTACCGTACTGTACATATCTAAATTTTAAATGTGTATATACACATACCCAAGACTGCTTTTCACAAAAGAACTCTAGTACTTTCAAGTTGTATGCTTATCTTCAGGAATTAATGAGAGATAAAGATTAAGAGATGACAGATCATTATTAACAGTGTCTAGATTGAGATGAGTATAAAAATAAATAAAACAAATGAGCACCCTTGTAAATGTTTCATTTGTAACACAAACAAGACGGTTAACATATTTGAATTACAATTATATTTAAAGAGAATCTTTAACAAGCATGTACTGTATATATTAATATGTATATATCATTAGTTTAATAATTAAAGATAATCTGAAATTCCATTTTTTAAATTCACTGTTAATATGAATAATTATCTGTGCTTTTATTTTATTTTGATTGTTATGATAAAAATTGCTCTCACCTTTGTAAAAAAGTTATGTTATAAAAGATTAAAAAGTATCACTGCATTTTAAGGTTTTTACATGGCATAGTAACAAGTTTATTCCTTAAATTCAATAAAAGTTTATTGAATTAAACTGAATTGAATTAACAGTTTAGTTCGTACTAAAATAGTACTTATATAGAAAAAACATATTCCTTTGTAATAATTATAACCTTAAAGAATGAATAAATGAAAAAATAAGACATATTTGATGCAAAAGTGATTGATTAAGTTCTTGACACTATTTTAAAGATCTATATCTTACAAATGGTTGATTCTAAACCTATTGTTATTTTAGATTTTTCATCTTTGACATGATCTATAACTCTGAGATGATGTGTGTAAGATCTGACAGAGAACTGTCTAATGTTTTTACTTATTGTTACATATATTTATTCTGTTTAGTAGTTTATTAATCATCATACAGAAAAATTTTTGGGCTGCAATTTTTAAATTGCAGGCTTATAAATTCCAACTGTCATCCATCTGTCTGTTCTTCCTTAATCTTGAGAACAGTGTTAGATAGATAAACGTCAAGACCAGATATAGAAAGCTTAAGTTTTTAAAAAATGATAGATAATAAAATATAATTTTATTATTTTCACTTTTCAAACTAAATACCAAAACCAAATTATTAACTAATTAATAATTTTTAGTTATTTTTTGAAGGAAAATCAATTATTATAATATTTATTTAGCTATTAGGAATATATCCTAATGGAATATTTAAATAGTATTGGTTATTTTATCTTTATCTCATTCAAAAACTAATTTAATACAATCATTTAAATATGCAACATTGAAAAATCTGGAGAATTACATCAAAAAGTTATTGAATGCAAAGTTAATTCAGTATATTTTATTAGCAATAACAACTAAAAATTTATTTAATCTAATAGAGATGTCAATTGGTAATATATATGGTTGGATAAAAGGAATCATCATTATTTTCTGATACCAAGAATGAAACAAGGACTGTAAAAGTGTTTTTTAATCTCTGTAAGCAGAGAATGCCAAAACAATATTTGAATATATTTGATTCCAGCATTATTGTTGCCAAAAGTATGTAGATAGATTCCAAAGATTCATAGAAAATAATTCATTTAAATTATTAATTAAATTAGTTTTACTAATATTGAAGCATGTTAAAAAGTTAATTTTGTTTTATTAATTTCATGAATTACAGATAGAATATTTAAAAAAGCTGAGAAACAGAATTTAATTTATAAACGTTAATTTTCTGAGGCAGCAATGACATCAGCCTGCTGATTTGAATCTAAGTAAGATCCAAATAGGAAGAGATTTTTGTGAGTAGGTCAGGTTCTGTATCTTGCCACCCATTGTGAACCAGGTTGAATTTACAAGTTTTAGTCATGAGAAAAAAGACTTTAATGTCTACTAGATAGAGAATTACAATAACATTTATCAACATCTAAAATTTATATTTATTTTTTAAATGCTTGCCAATTACTAAAGTATTTTTTCTTTTATCTATAACAACAAAATCAAAAATATCTCATTCTAAGAAACAGAATGATATTTGCTACGTCTTTCATATTTTATTCATCATTGGACTTTAGATTAAAATTAAAGTATTAAACAATTTTATAGTAGTTTTTTTTTTTCTTTTTAATTACTTCTGACCTATGAGCACTAAGAGAACTTTTTTGACAAGGCCATTATGAGTTCAACCTGGTCCAAAATGGGCCAGCTGGATGGTGAGGGATAGGGCCTGATGTACGTAGACAGACCACCCTCTGAAAAATTTCTGGAATTTTTCAACCTGTCTGGATTTGATCCTGGGTCCCCAGAGTGGTAGGCTTACACCTTAGCCACTTGATCATCCAGTCATCTATTTTTGAAAGTATGGCCATATATTAATAAAGAAATAATTACAGTTACAAATACCTTTGACAAAGAAAATATGCAATATGTTTCTTTTCTGAAATTATATTTAAAAAAGAATATAATTTTACTCTTTAAAAAATTGTTTCCTTATTAATTGTATTGTAATGTTCCGAAACTGTACAATATTAGACTTTTAATATTTAAGAGTCTAATGACAGATAAAAATCTGAAAACATCTATGGAAAGAATTTTTGTCTTCTAAAACATCATTTAATTTTGTCATTCCACTAACTAGTTTTATTTCAATTCAATTATAAAATTGATAATTAAAATATTAATCAAATGACAATAATTTTTCATATTCTGGATTAAAAATATGATAAAAAACAATGTTGTAATTAATAAAACAATTAAAAATTAACAACAGTTGCAATTTTTTAAATAGTTTATATAATATCAGAAATACATCTATTTGTTCATTTTAAATTTAAATATAATAATAATCTATTATTATTTAAAACATTAAACAATTTTCCTTAATTTATAAATAAGTGAAAATTTTTTTAAAAGGTACTTTTCTACTAATGGGACACCAGTCAATATGTACAGCAACGAGTAAGATTCAAGCTCTGAATGAAGGGTTTTGCAATCCCAGAATTATTGACCCCCTGTAAGAGCTAACAAGTCAAAAGAATGATACTGTATATGTGACCCTTCACAAGATATTCACCTCCAAAGGTCAGTTTTTAATTTGCACAAGTATACTGCCTATTCTCCATGCTCCATGTTTTCAAGGCAAGAGATAGAGAGCCTCGACCAACACTCCACTAGTAGTCGTGCTTCGGTGCTTGCCGTCGCTCGCACCTCAGCAGCCAGGCAGGGGCAAGCCCCCACACTCCTAAAACTATATCACCATGTACTCCACGAACAATCAAGTGAGCTACTCAAAGCCCACATAGTCGCATAGTTAAACACGATAGTCTTAATGGAGTGACACAGACAACAGTACTGCGCATTGAATTAAAGTTACAACCAGCATCCCATTAACAGAAAAGTACCAAACAAAATCCTTCCCATTATAAACATGTAAATAAGTAGGTAAAATTTCAGTTCCAAATGAAGAGAAGAGTTTGGACCCCCTAAATTTTAGCCAATCACACCCAGAAGTAGTCAGTGCAATGACATTTCTCACGTTTCAGGATCATTCAGCCATCTGTAGTAAAATAGAAAACAGCCGATTTTTAGCACCATTTTGATACATAGTTCCAGGTTCTTTCACTTTAAAATTTTATCCCATTTTTGAGTCTTCAAAATTCTAGATAGGACAATTTCGGGGGGACAATATCTCGCAAAGGGTCACACACAGACCATCAGTTCTCCCAACGGGCACGATCCACGGCTCCAACAGTCCCGACTACCTCGTTCGGAGCCGCACCCATACCAATAAGGTAGTCTAAATAACCAGAAAAATATTTTTAAAAAGGCCCCAAAAGATAAAACGGTTATATACCTGAAAATTAAAGATAAATAAAATTTCCAGAAAAATTAAGAAGTTATTTTAACACATATCTTAATTTAATAACTGACTACAAGTTTAAGGAGAAGTTACCTTTAGTTAATTTTCACATACATACATATACATGAAATAACCTAAAAGTAACACCTACCAACAGTTGATACATTTAAGTGAATTATTTATTAATCTATCAGATTTGAAAGCTCATATTAAATTATCTAACACCATTTTTTTTATTTATTGAGTAATAAATTAAGAAAAATACATGTAAACATCAAGATACATGTAAAGTAAATGTTGACAATAAAATACATAGCTTCTACCTGTTTAATAGTTAAAGGAAGCAACTCCCAAGTACAATTATCTCTAATATAAGACTCGATATCTGTATTCATACTGATCTTGGTCCCTTCCTGCTCTTCACTACGATAATATAAACCAAATAAAAATAATAAAAACAACCTAATTCGACCTAGGCCTATGCCAACAAGTTAAATCACAAACTTTGCCAACTGACATCTTGAATCCGAATGTTTGTATATCCTAAATGAACCTAACCTGTACAGTTAATTAATTAATTTTTCTCTTCTAATATTCTGTTGAATTAATATTAATAATTTTGAGTAGTTTATTATTAATTATTATTTTATATAAATATTAATTTATTATTCTGTGATATTTTCATTTTTATATCTATGTTTTGAGTATTTTTTTTTTTTTAATTCTTTCCGTTCTGTGGATCTCGTTTAACAAGCCCGTTATGGATTCGGCCCGGCCCACGATGGGGCGGGTGGTGAGGTACGGGGCCCGACATAACCGGACGGACCCGTACTCGAAAAATTCTTGGAGATTTATCGACCCCGTCCACAATCCGGGTCCCCTAAAGCGGTAGGCTGTCATCTTGACAGCTCGACCATCCCGTAGCCATTTTGTGTATTGTATGTTATTGTATGAAATTAAAATATAGAACGTAGATATGTGGGTCAACTCGTCATCAAAATTTATAGGATTCAATCCGCATCGAATTTTCTTTTTAACTCTTTCCGTCTTGTGAATCTTTTCTCCGTAACCGTCGTTAGTTCGGCAAGGTCTACAATAGGATGGCCGGATGGTGAGGAATGGGGTCTCGAACTCAGTATTCCAGAGTGGCAGGATGATTTTATCATCTTAACCAGTAGCATATGCGGAGAGGTTAAAAGTCCTAATATCGATTCTAATTACACTACTGATCACAATCATCCGACCATCGAATTTTCACTATTAAGAGTGTGTATGACAGGGTATTTCACCAACATTGCCTAATCGTGGTATTTGTAAATCCAGCGATTAGACTAATACCGAGATTACTGACGCGAGGATTTCACCAACAA
>NW_019384549.1:587117-615269 GCF_000671375.1 Centruroides sculpturatus | reverse complement strand
TTTTTTTTGCTAATTACGTATTCGCTCGAACTTTGTTAAAACTTTAACTGCATACCGAACAACAACCGAAGTTGTAGAAGGAAATTTGCCTATTTTACCGATCTAGGTATCCTCCCTTTTCCAAATTTTAATATCGACTCAAAATAAATTAAACCGTTTTATTGTAATTTGTCTTTTTATTATCCAACTATCAGAAATTTCACAACACGCCAAGGAAGAGAGGAAGGAGCAATTAAACAATTAAAATTATAAAGGATTAAAATATATATATAAATGGGGAATATCGCGCTTCTGACAATCGCTGCAAGTGTATGGGTTAAATTTGGAGAATCCGTGCTTCTCGCATGGACAACTGTATGTGGCCGGCTCACGTGTAGGAAAACCTGATTTATTCTTGTACGCACCAGACGGGAAAAAAATATCGTATATCCACAAACACTTCAATAAATAAATAGAATTGAAACGACACTTTGAAATGTTTTCCCGATGAAAATGAATAATAATAAGTTTCAATAAAAATGATAAAATGTAAATTTAATCATAACGAGTTTGCTTGAATTTCGTTTCTTCTGAGATCGCAGCAATGCGCGACGGGTAAGCTAGTTTTTTATAAATAATTGTAAGCAGATTATGCTACTGCGGAATCTGCAATGTAACCTATGTTACGAAATAAAAAGATTTGTGTGTGTGTGTCGCTAGTCGAACGTCGTGCTGTTCGCACAGGCAGTCCGCTCGAGAAGAACCTGGCTATTGCACGCGATCATAAAACTGATGTAACTACGCGGTAAGTCACAAACACCAACAAACAAAATGGAAGTTTTGGTTAGAAATAAACACTTTTTCTTGCCATACATCTAATAATAGACAGATGTCTTTTTTATTTCTGTCGATAGCCCGACACGTGTTCCGCAGCCATCTTGTATTTTCTCGCGCGCGTGGGATTGTGGGATCTCTCATGACTGGATCTAGTTTCGAGAACTCTCTGCAGTCGATCGCGATTGAACGTCGTTTCAGTCGAGAGCGTTCGCACCACGGAACACTCTCCGACCTTAGTCACAATCTAGATCGAAATGTTCGGTGTGAACGGGGTATTAGTTTAATGCTAACCACCTTGTACTGTACTTATATCGAAGTTTTATCTACAAATCTTCATCTTCCTCTCGTTTACTTCATTCTGTTATAATTAAGAAAATACTGTTCGGAAATGAAAAAAAACACGATTGCTTATGTGGAAAATTAAATACTTATATCCTTATTGGAGACTTTTACAAGTTACCACTTTCCATTCCAGGCAGGCAAGTACTATATGCTATATTTGTCGAATATAGCTAAAAAGTGATTTATAGAAATCCAATCGATATTTTGGGGTAGAATGTACTGTATTATCTAAATTAGAAGAATGTGAATGTAAACTATCATGTTTCCTAGCAATTAGTCGAACGGCCTAGGAGTGTATTGCGGACAAACAAATACATATATAAATGAAAATGTTTAAGTAAGTAACCATCTTGAACAATTTTTGATTGATTTGGAAGGAATTAATCAAAGAGGTGAAGGAATCCTATTTATTCTCCCTCCTACTTTTACAAGTATTTAAATTTTTCAATATATTAAATCTATTCTTATATTAAAAATCCCTGAATATAAACTTATTTTAACCATTGTTTGTGCTGCTCATCCTTAGAGAATGTTTGTTTTTCAAATTCCTCACCGTTTTTAATCCTTAAGGGTATTATTACTTGGAATTCCTCGGGCCCACTTCATAGCGATATTCATCCTGCTAAAGTTTATTTTATAAATTTATCCCAGTTAGTGTTTTTCCATCAACGAAGAACTCTTACCTCAACCCAATATTCATTAGCAACTGCACTTCTATTGCCTACAAGACCCATTGTTTTCCTGTCGGATCACTTACCTATTTGCCTGGAAGTTTCTCCCTATATAAATTCTGTCAAAACAGAGTTTCTTTACTATATTTTTAGTCTAAAATTAACTGGAAAAAGTCGCCACCCACCTGTTCCATCAATTGGTCTTACCTTGATTCTAATGATATCTCCATTAATGCAATATCCGTTATTACTTATAATCTTTTAAACACAAATTTTTGCAGAGTTTTCGCTGTCCATTGAGAAAAATCTAAGCTTCAAACAATTCCAGTTTCTTTATTAGAAATACAACTAACAATATTAATATTTCATTTGTTTATTTAATAATGTAACGTAATATTAATTTCAATATATAAAATGAAGTCTAGTAACGAGTTTCATAACGTTACGACATTTTACTTATGATTATCTAATAATATAAAAGTTATATTCTAACAATCTCATAATAAATTAGTTCTTGTTTGTTATAAAAGGTTTATATATTTTTAATTATTATAAAATGGAAAAAGACTAACATTCAGAGGCAATTTCGCTATGTATGGTTGTTATTGTGTGTGGGGCGGGCACAATTTTATTGGCCCTGTTTGAAGCTTAATAACTTCTGTGCTTTTTGTCGAAAATTTCTGATTTGATGCTATTACATTTTGGTGTTTAAAGGTGGATGGGCTGGAGAAATAAAGGGGTCCTGTGTATTTCCAGTAGAGTCAAACTTAATTACTATTTCACTTGTTATTAGCATTTATAATTTTTTATTATACTCATCCCTACCTTCAAAATTAAACTTTATTTTATTTAAAAAAAAACCTTTTTAGGCCTACTAGCAGATAAGAATTGCAGGCGAGAGATGATGTCAGACACACGCACACCAAGTGTCCTCACAATCGCATGAATTGTATTCTGCTGGGCTATATAGTATCAATCAATGGTTACGTCTGACCGCAGTCTAGTTTTATTTGTTTTTGCTCTTTTCTGCCTTGTGTACACTAAAAGGATCTTTTATATTTAATGATGTCATGGATTTGGCCGGGTCTGCAATGGGTGGCCAGGTTTTCTAACTGTACATATATGCACAGCCATTGCTTGGCTGTGGGTGCATAAATTTTTGGTACATGAATGGCAGTATGAAATCCAGTGTGGTCTCTGTGCTGTCCAGATCTCAAGTGATGGCAGAAAGGGGTTTGACTGAAAAGGAGTCAAAATTTTTGTCTGATCCTTTCCCTCCCCTTGCCAGCTAGTGGTTCTGTTGCAGACCATGGATATACTTACAATGGGAATGACTAAAGACCATCGTAGCACCCACACAGATTTATCAATGACAGAACTTAAATTTATATAATTTAATTTGAATACTGTCAGTCACAGAAAAAAACATAATTAGGAATCATAAACAGGTATGTTATAAGAATAAAATAGCTGTTTACTTAATGGAGAAACATTTTTGGACCTTTATTTGGACAAACTTCGACTTGCAGTGTTCGCGTGGCCTTCGGGAACATTGCAATTATTCTGTGTTCTGTTAATGCAAACCGAAGTTGGTACAAATAAAGATCAAATATATTTATGTGTTAAACTTTGTTTTCCTTAAATAGTTGTATTTTATTCTTACAATGTATGAAGTGATACCGAGCTTTACAGAAATTTCCGATAACTAATTATTTTAAAGAAATGTAACCGGGGAATTAAGTTTAGAGGACACCATTTTTGATCATTGGTAATTTTAATAATCCATCATCCCATCAAAAATTTTAACATTCTAGATGTTTTTATATAAATTCTTAGTAAGGAACTGAAAATAATGGCACTATGCGATCACAATCGATATATTGTCAAGATCCCGCGATACAACAAGTGGCACGATTACAGAATTCATTCGATTACTGGCCGAGTAATACTTAAGTGACTTTTAAAAATGACTAAATTAGATTTTAAAATACTTCGAGATTTCGGGAGACAAAATTTTCATAAAATTTGAAATGGGAAAATAGTTTATGATATCTTCTAATTTGCTCTCCAAACTTCATAAAACACCCAGCTGATTAGAAGTTAAGAATGTAAGAAAAAATATATTTAATTATTGTAATTAGAAAATGCGAAAAAAAAGGATACTTCTCCATAAATGATGGTACATAAGCACTGTGATTTTTAAACTGTACTTTATATGGAAGACTTTTTAACAATTCTTCGTATTTTGTTAATGCTTCTTTACACACGTCGCCAATTGCCTAAATGAAGAATGAAATGAAACTTCTTAATACAATGGGAATATAATATGTACTTTTAAGTCCTGGACAGTTTTCAAACATATATTACATGAAATATTTAATTTGTGTTTTGTTAGTTTCTTTCAAATGCAACAATATGTTTTACTGGCAAATGGTGTTTTTTGATGGCATTAGAAGAAAGAAAATATGACACCCATTTCAATTTGCATCTGGTATAAATACATTATAGCAATATATATGGTGGGAATGCCCCACCCCTATTATCCTCCTGTATCAAATAATTTAAAAATATAGAAAGATTTATTTAAATAATTAAAATATCATTTTGCTGCAGACCTACAAACTGTAAAGACTGCATCATCCATAACATCATAATGGTAACATTTTTCAATGGCTACCAATTTTACAGTATGAAATACTGAATATTCCACGACAACTCTGTGCTGTATCAATGTGGCAAATGAAACAGTGTTTCCCTTCTCAATGCTATCAAGAACTGCAGGAATATTATGGGCACAAGAATTGTTTTGCAGTTTCATCACTGTAGGTACTCGAGTCCACAAATAAATATTTTAGTAACTAAGACCGTTGTTTTTATCGCCCTCTCTTGACCCATTCTTGCCAATCTCCAAGCAATGCCAAGCAGGCACAGGTAATTTTACTATAATATGCATTTTTACATAATAAAATTATTTAAAAAAACTGTTCAGGACTAAACGGACATTCTGTATATTACATTACTTACATGATTTAAGTATCTGCCATTGGGTTGCAACAATTCAAATGCCATACTAACAATAGTATGAATAAACTGCCACAATTCTCCTGTTTGTAAACATAAAAGGTTAGTTTTTTAAAATTGGTGTTTTTTACTAATCAAAACAATTTATACCTTGTGGCGATGTAGCAATAGGAATATCTGTGAGATCATTAATAACGTAATCAAATTTCTTTCCCTTCTGTTTGTACTCTCGCATAATTTTGATACAGTCGTCAACAATAACCTAGAAAGAAATTAATGTATAGTTTCCATCTCAGTACAAAATTGAATGGCAAGTTTTTCAATACCTTGATTTATGTCAACGAACCAAACTATACCTCATAATTTTCACCTTTCAATTGATCAAGGGCATCACCACATGCACCACGTAAATATTTTTTACATGCATCTATCACAACTTTATCAATGTGGAAAATATTAAGGAACATAAAACAATTAATTTAAGATTAAAAAAGAAGCAGAGAGATAGAGAGAAAGGATATATCAACCATGGTTATAAATTTTGGTTTCTCTTTCAGAAGCTCATACAGAAGACCACCATCTCCACCACCAAGGATTAATATTTCCTTGTTACAGTAAGACAAATCACCACGTTTCATAAGACCGTGAGTATAGTTTATATCGCACTCGCCTAAATCTAAAATATGCAAGAAAAAATTTTGTTTTACTATATATAAATTCTGATGAAACTTAATAGTTTCTTTAATGTTTAATAAAAATGTTTTCTTACTCACTTTGCAAATCATCAAGAATCAAGCAATTTCCTAATGTCGGGGAATGAAGAATCTGGACACGTTGGTAGGGTGATATGGCATCAAACACCACTTGGTCGAAATCATATTCTAAAATACGTTCATCGGACGAGGTAAGGTATAATGGAATTCTACTTCCTCGCTTTAGCGGTGGTATCCTGACAAAGAAAGATGGACTGAACCTGTCGTGACCATGTTTGCATTCCGTGGAGAAGGGAAACCGTGGTCGCATTCCGAGGTGAAGGGGAAACATTGGGAAAAGGAAACAATAAATAAGCAAAAATAAAGGGATAACAATTGAAAAGCATAAATATTGAAACTTGTATAATATAGAAATTACACTTTTCTTATTTCATTTCCAAGAAGTGTTTATTAATACATTAAGTTTAAAGTTTTTAATTTGAAATAGATAATAGATTAATATGATTCAATTTATAATCTGAATTTGCATTGCATATTTAGAAATATAATGACTAAAGTACTGTATGTCACATAGTTCCAGCATTGACCAATTTCAAATAAAATTTATTTAAAAAACAATTAATTAATTCATTATTTTTTCAATTACACAAGTTTCAATTTATGCAAACCAAATTATATGATGCAAAATCAGGATATAACAAAAATTACATTTATGCAAAACAAAAATATATTAAATTGCTGCACTAATATATCTGAGTGTAACATATAACTTAGCACAAATTTTGATAATAGTAATATAACCTAAATGAAGTTTTCTTATAATTTTTTAAAGTAAAAGAAATGGCATGAATTAATTTATGAAAAAGTTAACTGTTATAAGAAGTTTTCTTCTATTATTACACAAAAAATAATTGTCATTAAATATAAGATACGCAAATTATTTATTTCAACCAAAAAAGCCGATCTGGTTAAGAGAAAATTAAGTCACGCTGCATTTTTTTTTCCATAAAAATCCAGTAATTAGTGGAAAAGCAGTTAAGATAAAAAAATAAAATCAAAGTTTTCATAATTGTAGTTTGAATTACACTGTTATTCAGCCAGTTTGTCATTATAGGCAAGTTCCAAAGTGATTACAATAAGCAGATTCTACTGTATACACAAAATTTTCAAATCTAAAATGCTATCTTCAGTACTAGAGTAATAATAGTATACTAATGGTGCTCACAAATTATACCAAAAGGATTTATAACGATTATATTTATGAATGAAAATGCTAGAAATGAAATATTGATATGAACCAATTCAAATTCCTTCACAAGATAGTAAATGGAATCTATTATTCATTATATACTAATGTAAGACAGTTTTCTTATAAAATAAAGTTTTAAATCTTTCATAAAAAGTATACAATTAGTTTTGAACAGTTATTATTACTGTATTCAGAAAAGTTATTATAGATAATCTGATTTAAAAATCATTGGTTAATTTAGACTCCAAGATTTTAGAACTATTTACAATGTAATATTTCAGACATTAATGTAGTGTGTGTGTGTGTGTGTGTGTGTGTGTGTGTGTGTGAAATTTTTTGAAAATTTTTAAGAATTGTATAAGCTTTATTAAAAATATTTACTACAGATATGCAAAACACAATTAAAAAAAATAAATAAATATATATCCTGACTTAGAAAACAGCAGCAACTGTAACTAACTAAATAAAGGATTACAACATGCTATTATAAAGCATTCACAAAAACTCTGGATAATCTTTGGGAAGAGGATAAAGAAAATTGTGCAGAACGTGCTTAATATTGAAAACCATGCAGTCCAGTTAAAAATTTTCAGATTTTATACTCACCACTTACCTTCATTTATTTAAAATCGCCTTAATACTTTAAAGAAAATGTGATTTTTAAAAGCCTTTTTTTAATTGGTACAATAAAAGTAATCCCCCAGGGTAAACTTTTATCATATTACAAAATGCAATGATAGTCTAATTTGCTAGTCTAATCTGAATGAAATTTTTTAATAAACTAGAAACAAACTCACTTTTCGACTTGACTCTCCAAAAGTTCTTGTAGCTTTTTCCGAAGTCCTTCAAATTTCTGGACGGAAAATTATCTCCATTATAATCTACATACCGTATTTAAATAACAAATTAAAAAAAAAAAGCATACAATGTCATTAAATATAACAGCATCTTGATCTCCTTCCACTGTTAAACTAATCAATCCACGCTTATATGTTTTTAGGGTACAGGTAACACTAACGTAATGAAAAAGAAAATAAGTAAAAATGATCTAATTAAAACATTACTATAGCAAACACACTTACCAATTATCGCTTGCTCCAAAAACGACAAATGATTCTTTACCGCTATCAAGAAAAATTTCTTGTAATCTTTTCAGGGAGTAAGTTTTAAGGATTTCTTCAATACTTTGGATAACAGATGATCTTTGTGCTAAGTATTTTGTGTAAGTATAAACATTGTTTAATGTTTTTTAAATGATGCAAAAAAAATTATTAATAATAAAATGAAATAATGCAGTGGATACCTGAAGTAGACATTAAGGAGGAGTCCACGTGTATATCCAGCATTGCAGTCTTGACAGACATCGTGATTGTGATATAGAGTCAGCCTCCGCAAACAAATCACCTAAAGCAAATCAAAAAAAAAAAAATATCCTTTTATTTAGGGGCAAAAAGTCTGAAATTATAATATACCAAAGAATGAAAATTTTAAATGAGAAAAAGATAAATCTAAATCCAAATGAAAAATACATTATTTACATAAAGAGCTATTTTAAAACTTCATTTACTTTAACATACTATATCTACTTATAACTTTCTCTGAGACAAGACAGACTATCCACTGAAATAAAAGAAATACACACGTGCATATATAGTGCTTTCCAATTCAGCAATCAAATATTAATTGATTATATTTTGGAATAAATTTAGCAAATTTTATTTTATGTCAAAGTTATAAATATAGATAATAGGATTATTACCAAATATGTATCGTAACAATTGAAATTTCTTTGTAATTAAGTAAGTCAACAAAATACATAAATATAATATCTAATTGCTCATTTTTCCACAAAAAAGAAATACAAAGTATTTGTGAAATGACTTTGTATTTTATACAAAAAGTCATTTCACAATGACTTTGTATAAAATACAAAGTCATGAAAAAATACATCTTACTTGTCAACAGAAGGTTTATTTTTTCTTCTTCTTTGCTAAAAATATTTACATTTTCATTAAAAATATATACTGTATATCTGCGAAGATAAGATGATAGTTGAATCATAAAAAAAGACACTCAAAATTCAAGGTCATCTTACAGGACAGATACAAAAAAAATTAGGTTGAAATTTATATAAATTAAAACCATTATAAAAAAACCGACAAACTGTAATTATTTACTAGTAGAGTAGTGTATGTCCACAAAATAGAAAGTCTATACAATGTTTTGTGAATAGTCAAGGTCATTACCCGAATGCCCAAATCAGTGCAAATGTTTGCAATAATNTTCCAGTAAGAGAAAAACAACAGTTCTCAGTGGGGTGTCCAAACACCCCACAGTATTAATTACGTTTTTTTTTAAATTTTACAAATATTTATTTAGTTTTTTTATTTTTAAAATAACTATAATGTGACCACATTTATTATTTATAATATACATATAATAATCAATGTAAATAAAAATAATTTAAGTTTATTTTAATTCAAAATGGCTGCCTTTCATAAACACACTGAGAAAATACCAAACATAGCAAGCTGCTTGTCATTTGCATTGAGTGCAAAGTACAATGTTAGCTATTGAATCAGAGTGACAAAAATTCTTAAAAAACAATTTAGATTTTTATTATTGGTTTAATAATAAGATCTAATGTAATGAGTTTTGATAAATCCATGAAAATAAAAAACAACATTTATGTACTAATATAATATGTAATCATACCTGAATATAATCATATGTATACTGTAATGACACATGCCTTTACCAAATAAATGAGTAAATCTTTATGAATTTTTACTTACATGGTTTATGGATCCAAAAAAATGTCGGGGTGGACAAACACCCCACTGCACTAATGCCGAAAAAAAACTCAGTGCACTAACGCAGGGTTTTAATAGTAGTAACTGAAGCTTTCCATTTTAAAATGTTTGAAATAAAACTGAATGCTATAACTGCTTTATATACAAAACTACTTGGATTTATATACACATACACACAATACAAAAACTGCTTTATCATGCTTTGTAATTCTTTAAGTAAACATAAAATAAATAAATATATGTCTATTCTTGTAATGCTTTAAGTAAACATTTAATAAGTTGATATACTACTAAACATAAGATTTTACTGCCATAAAAAGAGATTTTTAAAATAAAATTTATTACAATATTTTAGTATATACAAAACTTATATGTAGGCTATATTTTACAAGAGAAAAAAGGAAAACAAAATTCTTTAAACCTCATTTCTTTTTTAAACTGGAATATTTTTAAAAGCTTAAAAATATTACTTAAAATTTTTTCTTCACTATTTATCCATTAATTGTGTGTACAATTTTTTAGCAACTTTTGATCTCTTCCCTACCTGTCGTGTACAGTACTTTGGCAACCTTCTTTAACTACATATATGACAGTTTGCAAACCTAACATTGAAGGAATTACTTAAAAAGCTCTACAATTATTCTCTAGCATGGTTTATTCAAGTGACTAGTAAGCAGGCTTATAAGAATAAATCTGTATGTCAATAATAGTGCTAAAAACAGTCCATGTACACAATGACTCGACCCTCTGCTTCCTCGTCATGTAGTGATGTACTTTTTGCATCCTTTCCCTACTGTCAAGTTTCCCTTTTATAAAAAAACTTTACTTTGTGACAATTACTTATTATCAAAGCAAATTAAAAATCAACACTGGAGTGAAGTTATTTACATACCTCAAAGCCTGTTATCAGTGTGAAACTCAAATAACAACAAAAAAAAAACACAATTGTTGTTGAGGCTAGATCTTTAGATATAAATGACCTCCAACCACCTTAGATGTTCTGTGTGGTGAGGTGAGGATGACTCTCGCCTGGTTAAAATCCAGCTCTAATGTCTGGATCACTGGCGTAAATGGCAAGACAGTGGCGTTCCTCACGTGCTGTATGTCAGTAATGTGCTCTTTCATTCTAACCCCTAAGCACTTCATAGATCTGACATAGATGAGGTCTATCGCATCTGTGATCCGTAATTAGGATGATGTACACTCCAGGAAGTCTGTCCTGGTTGGGAACGTCCTTTCCATTAAGAAGGATGTCAAATACGCTTGGACATCTGTATACAATGAAAATGTGGCACTTCTTAGCTATCTTAATATATAGTAATTTGAGATATGAGTTGTAAGTGACGGATCCTTTTTTCATCATCGGGTCAGTCTTCTCCATGGGAGTGGACTTGGACTGCATGTTGGGAGCAATGAAATCTGTTGATCAATTTACGGGTGAGCTTGGGGTGCCATGGTCAGTGACTATGCAATAAGTACATCTCAGTTCAGTATGGAGAGCTTGTTGAGTGGACGAGAAAGTGTGTGCTCCCCTAATTAAGGTGTTGTAGGCTGCAATTTTATACTGATGTCACAAGACACCACAGGTATGTATATGGACTCTGATACCGGTTTACAGGTGTGGATTGCCGACCCCTCAATTCTAATGTTAATGTTGAGGAAATGGACCTCTGTAAGGTATGCTTGATTGATTTCCAGGGTCAAGCCATACAGGTTGTCGTTAATGGAGTCGACAAAGGCTGAGATGTCTGGAGTTGTCCTCCATAGAATGATTGTCATCTATGTGTACCTCCTATATCACATGATGTTGGGGAGGTGGTGAGGGAGGATCTTGCACTCTAGTTGTCTTATCACCATCTCACATAATTTTCCTGAGAGGGGGCTTCCCATTGGGACTCCTCTTCCTTGTGTGTACAGTATACTGTACTGTTGAATTGGAAAATGAACTGTAGCATAATAGATGTGCCATCTCTAAAACTTGCTGGTGTAAGCTGTCATCATTTACAATGTTGACTAGGAGATCTCTGAGGGCACAAAAGGTAGGCAGGAGTTGAATCAAAGAGTATAAGGACTTAAATCATACTCTACAAAGCATTCCTTAGGGGTTAGAATGAAAGAGCACATCACTGATATACAGCACATGAGGAACACCACTGCTCTTGCCATTTATGCCAGTGATCCAGACAGAGCCAGATTTTAACCAGGTGAAAGTCATCCTCACCTCACCATACACAGAACATCTAAGAAGGTTGGAGGTCATTTATATCTACAGATCTAGCCTCAACAACATTTGTATCAACCACAAGGAGGAATTAACTCTGTCCACAACGTGGCAAGTGCTAATGGACAACCACCTATAAATCTCATCAATTGCTACCAGCTAGTGTGCGCATGCCAGGTGGGACGTCATCAAGAAACACGTATTTGAATTTCAAATCTTGTTCTTATTTAATTGCATTCTATCAGAAATTCACCTTCACCTGAAGAAGAACCATTTATGGTTCTAATACATTTGTGAAGAACTGTTTTTTGTTGTTATTTGAGTTTCACATCAGTAGCAGGCTTTGAGGTATGTAAATAAAGCAAATTAAAATAATTTTTTAAAGTAAAATATTTAATAGCTATTTAAATTAATTAAAGTTCTAAAAATAAAATTATTTATAATTTTAAATTTTTTCAAAACTGATTGCTACAACATTAGAAAATTGCATTACTTATTATAAACAACTAAAATAACAGTTTATAGACTTTTTATGTAACAATTTTTCTGGATTTTGTCGTCCATATTGGGCCTGGTCCGAATTGTATAAACAGGGTTCCATTGTATATATAAATTTTTATTTTCAATTTCTTCATCAAAAAATATAAAAATAGTACATGATTTAATTTATCAAAACATATGGCTTAATTTGGAATGGTAATGTTTGATTTGACTTTTATCCTAGATATATTGCAGTCAGAAATGCTGAAAAATATTTAGTTAATAAAATTAAAGCCAGGTGATCTGTCAAATTATCAGGCTACAATTAGGCTGTTAATAATTAAATACAAAGATACATAATAATACAAAGATATATAATAAAATTTGGGTTTATCAAAATTATTTCAATAACAAATTAGGTTTCAGTAGAAAAATAGTTGTATAATGCCAAATCATGGCCCTGATTCAGCATTATTAAATTTAACTATAGTAGTAGTTGACTTAAAAAAGGTAGTATTTTTTATGGGCCTCTTGCATCCTTAAATTTATCTGCTATCCTGTTTGGCAGCCATAATAGCAGATACAGAATGGTCATCTTAGTTTTCTTCTGATAAATATATTTAGTCAAACATTTGCTTTAAATCTATTGTCAATTCAAAAGAAAAATTTTTTCTTTTTCAAAACAGAATGTTCCAAAATAAACAATTACTAGACCAGATTAGCTTAGCCAAGTATCCCAACAACTGTATTTAGTAACTAAAATTTGTTAACTTCAATTCTAAGCAAATTATATAAAACCTTATTATACATATTACATAAACTTTGTTGAAAAAAATATATGTACTTAGAAGACATATATGAATATATTTTTGTCTTCTATCAATTATTCTTATCAATCTATTAAATATTTGTAAACATCCTCTCAGAGATATACAGTATATATTACAAATTATGCTGATGTATCATATAATGAATATACACTACTGCAAGATAGTCATGTATCATGCCAGTGCATTAGGATACCGGATATGAGATTTTTAAAGTTCTTACTAATATTCTTTAAATAAATAAATTTAATTTTCATTCTGTCTAAATACAGTTTGAGCAGCGCTGCTCAAACTGTGGTCCACAAACCAGTACTGACCTCTAACAGTTTATTACTGGGCTGTGATGAAAAATTTCACTTAAAATTAATAAAATGATTTTTTATATTACATTTCATAAATTTAAAAGTCTTAAAGTTAAACCAAAGTAACACGTGTTTATTATTTAAGTACTTAGTGGACTGATGATCAGAAACAAACCTAGAAAAATACTTGAAAATGGCCCACAAATCCATTTTCCAAAATGATTAGTAAGAAAAATAACAAAGTTTGGTTCTAATCCAGTTTAAAAATTTTAAAAAAATGCATTCAAACTCTTTTCTCCATTATATAGTTATTTTTATTTAATTCCAGTGGTGCATTACAGCTTCATAAGGCCTACGGAAATCTGAACTCGGGTGCCCCACATATGGTATCGGCTTCAGACATTTTGCTTTGGGGAATTTTTTCTTATAAAAGATGAGTTTGGGCTCCCTGCAGATGGAGACCTCGGCCAATTGCACTTTTTGCCGAAAGGATAACACGCCACCATTTTAATTTCACAAAAATACCGATCAAAAAAGGGATTAAAAAGAAAACCTGGTCCTCAAACAACATTTGAAAAGCACGACCAAAACAGTCCCGAGTCAAAAGGCCACGAGGACGCACCTCCCGTTATTTAAAAAAAATTCCTCAAAAAGCCCAACGTAAAATAGATTGCCACCAGAGTTAATTTACGAGTTTCATGTCTTTAAAATCTTTCTTCTATGCTGAGTTAAGTGCTGGCCAGTAGTCAAAATTACATTAAAAAAAAAAAAAAAATGTAACAAATTTCTAAAATTGGCATTGTTTCATACTATTTTCTATTGTTTATTTTAACAATTACAAAACTGTGTGTCGAGTCTCAGGTCAATCAAAAATTTGGAGGCCTTGGACCTAAGCCCTATTAACCCTTATATATTATCAATGAAGGATCTACAGTATATACTATATATTAGAATAGAGGAGACTTTTTTAAAAGTTTCCTCTACCTTTATTATAGTATTTAGTATTATATATAGTATAGTATTATAGTAAGAAGTTTTAAGGGAAATAATTCATCAGAAAGTAGTCATATATATTTGTTTTTTGAGTAATGTTTAGTTTAATAATGAGCATCGAGAGGGCGCTGTTTTTTACTTTTAGTACTAATTTGTTTTAAATATTTAAATAATAATATATATATTTTTTGTTTCTTTTTTGTATAATTTTAAAATCAAATATATTAAATAAATTTAAAATTCAAAAAGTAAAATTATTTTATATACTTTCGATTTTTTCCTCCCCTTTAAGCCTATACAAACATCGAATAACTGTTTAATGTTAATCCATTGTATCGGCCTTGGTTTTGTTTCCTCTAAATGTAATAAATAGTAAAAACTGGCCCGAATATAAATACTAAATCTGCATTTAATGGAAATAAGACGGGAGGGAAATCAACTTACTCCGGGTTAATAGCAGCACCATGCAGTTCTAAAAATTCTAACGACGAGGACGTCCTCTTGACCCAACAACCTGTCAATGGCAGACGAAGAAATCTCCCAAATGCCTAACGCCAGATGGCGCCCATTAAAATGGAAAATCATAATTAAATTACCGATGATTAATTCGCGTGATGATAAAGCGTAATTATTTGACTAACACGGAGTTTCTTTTTAAAAAAATATATATATATACTTATAAATAATCACTTACTGTTAATTGAAGTTTCTTTTAAGTGGCCGCGTGAAAGTGGGTCGCGCTTCCTTCTGAAGGGTCCCGGTTACCCGCTGATAGTTTTACAATTAGTTATATTCGTATAAATTGTTTTTGTGTATAATAATGACTAGCATTTACATCAGAATCATATTTAGAGGCGGGTATCCTGGACACGTGTAGTCTCCACAGAAAACATAATTTAACACAAAAATAGACTCCCTATGCCCCCGCGTACCCGACAGTTCGCGGGGCGAATAGAAAAATATCTCGAGTCAAATATACATAAATCTATCCCTATTTACAGATTTAATTCAAAAGCATTAAAATATATTAAGTTATTGTTTCTAAGTGTACGTGTATTTGATAAGTATTAAATACAGTTTCAACTGTTTCGTGCTGTATTTTGAACGATGTGGCTCCTTTATTACACGTGACTTATGTAATAGTAATTGAATTTATACAGTGTCGTATCATCAAATTACTGTATCAGCTTTGAGATCAACTGTTTTCTACAGATATAGAAGGACGAGGGAATAAACACCATACAATTTTATGCCTTTTATTACGCACACTAATCCGATTTACGTGTGCATCCTGTTCCAGTCGGGTAACCAGAAATAAAATCATGGAGGCTGGTCGGGGCAAACTGAAAGATGTCGGCCTCTCCTCTAACCAAATTACTTTGAGTTTTCAATTCTTTATTAGACTTAAAAATAGCCCGATAAAAATTCGGCCGATTGTTTGGTTATTGATGCTCTCATACATATTAGTTTTAAAAAACAGGATAGAAACGAAGGCATTAATTTGTGCTTAGTTATTCCAGTTTATATAGGTTATAAATATATAACAAACTAAAGCAAGTTATTGTATAAAATTTGACATTCAAATGAGATACAAGGGCCAACTATTGTAAATTTTATAGAAAAGTTAAATTTTGAAGCCAGAATTAAAGGACAAAAGTCAAGATTTTTCCATTTATAAATCCAAATTTTTTTTTTGACAAAAGGAAGAATTTAACTTATACTTTGCTCTCACCAATATCAGCAACATTGCAATTTACTAATTAGCTAGGTATGTCTAATATTCCCTTTAATTATAATTATAAATAAAAATCACTAAACAGTAAGGAAAAAAACTGAACAGTATAATAAATTTAACACATTTAAAGCTGCTAGTAAATATAAAGTTTGACAAAAAGGTATTTTGCTTTCTGTTTAGATTTTTTCAGAAACTTTTGGCAAGTACCACTTCAAAAGTCTGACTTATTTTGGTACACAGTCACAAATACAATTTCAACATATCTGTAGTTAAAATTAATCCAATTCAAGTGTTTAAATTGTCTAATCTGGATTAGATGAAAAGATAGCAACCTTTAAATATGTACAACGCTTTACATATTTAAAGAGACAATTTAAACTGTAGGAATATGTTATTTATTATGCAGCTATGTTCTGTGTACCATCCTCTACATTTAAGAAGTACCATTAGAGGTTACAATGTGCCACAATGAAATTTGATCTGTGTGTGATGACCAAGAAAATGTAAATACCACCATTTGTACATTGTTTCTACTTTTGTTGTCATTCTTATTACAATTCTGCTGTTTTTCATTTTAATTAATAAGAATGACAAAAGCAGAAACAATGACCAAGAGAATGTCAATATCCCCATTTGTGCATCACACATGGATCAAATTTCACATCCACGTACCATACTTTGGAAACCAAGAATACAATCCATTGGCGCACACACTACTAGATGTAGAAAAACTTCATTTAAAACAAAGCACAAACACAGAAGAACATTTTTAAAATTCTTTTAATTTTATAACATTTCAGTTACATCCATATAATTTTTCTAATAATTTACTTCAACACTAAATCTAAGCCAATGTAATGTGTTTATTGTGATCTATAATAGCACTTCTATTTTCACTACATCTCAAACTGATACTTGGAAGACATTTTGTTGTTTGGAAGACAACAGCTTACTTTGGTCATATATTCATCCATCAAATACATAAATATTTGAGACTATGGAATGTTAAAACATTAAAAACACCTATCTTTAAAACTTCCATTGACACTTTCCCTACAGAATATAGGTCTAAACGATAATGCTTGATGTTGGAATCATTTTAATAAGTGAAAAAAATAAAAATTTTGAATGATCTATGATCAGTCTGCTGTAAACTTTGTGCAGGAAATGAAGTAGTAATGCATATGCTACAAAATGCTTCTATAATGAGACAGATAATGTGAAGAGACAATAGGAGTGTCTTATTAGAAATTTAGTCTCTGACAATTGAGGAACACAGTCTCTTCACAAAGTTATAGCAAACCCGACTGTAGAAAGTTTAATCCATTACAGATTTTAAATTTACACATCATTTAATATTGTTTCAAAAATTTAATAATATCCAAATATTCTGCAAAAGGGAAAGTATTAATATGTAAATAAAAGAATGTCTCTAGGTTTAATATGCCAAACAATAAATCTTAAAAACTTCTTTTATGTCCTTATTTAAATTCAAGGATCAAGTTAGGTGTTAACCAATAAAATATTCACTTACTAAAAGTAAAGTGAATTATAATTGGTTACCTTCCAACTTCTGGTCCTTCATTGTGAGTATAGCCGATAGTAGCCGACGAGAAAGGTCCAAAAATGATGAAAAGTAGCAGTTATCTACATGTAAAATGGCCAATGAGCAATGGTATGTTTCATATTTTGGAACCTTTGTTTTAAAGTGATTATTCCTTTTGAGTTTAAAGACTAATGTCAAATTAAAAATGCAATGAACCAAAATTTAACGTTTTAATATGGTTGTAATTTAAATCTAATTTAAACAGTATTTTTGTATCGTTCTAATTAGTAATAAAACTAAACTGAGCAATAGTCAGCATTTCAGCAGTGTAGTTAATTAACACAAATGACATGCAGACAAAACATACCCGTTCCTTAGAGTATTTGCATAACAGTGCAGTGCATAATTTGTCTAACAATTAAATTCTGAATATAATTCATTTTTCTTCTTAAATTCATCAACAAAATTTGATCATTTTCATATATCATTTTTTAAAAAAGAATTAACATATAAAATTTTCATACTTACAAAATAATAATAATAATAATAATAAAATATATAGGGTCTATCACAATTAAAATTAATAAAATCAGTGATAATTAAATAAAAGTTTAAACATTACAATAATTATATTCTACACAACAACATTAAATTTCTTTTTAAATAATAAAATTACATTAACTTATGATTTCTGCTATACAAGATGTTTTCGGATTCTCGATATCGTCTTTACTTTGAATGAGTTTCAATTCCAACTGAGCGACAGTTGGAGATTGATTCGGACCCGAAGCTTCTGCAAAGATTTAAGAAAAATTAAAAACATGGATATTGATTACAGTGGCGTAGCGAGGGGGATACAAGGGGGGTGTATCATGCACCGAGTGCCACTCGCAGAGGGGTGCCCAAATGGTCTCCCAAGACAAACTGTTTCTGGAGGGGGAGGGGCGCCAGTTATGTTCGCTATGCCACCGATTGATTAGCGATTCTTCTTAAAAAGCTAATAAAAATCATCCCACGAGATTATATAAATATATAAAAAAAATAATTTGCATTTAGATTTTAATGAAAAACTTCCAAAGTAAATAAGACAACAAATATTTTAACTTTTCAGTATACAGGCAACATAAAACTCATTCATATTTAAAGATCCAAAGAACTGCAATATAAGTACTTTAAAAATTTATTTTCTAAATTGTTAACAGTAAATTTATAAATGGCAAAGAAATACTACCTTATTCCAAATCATTGATGTTAAAAATTATTTAATTAAATACAAATCGTGAAAAAGCAAGTTAGCATATAGAGAAAACAAAAAAAAAATAATGATTGAAATAATAATTAAACAAAATATATAATCCTCATTTGAATTTTATTTAAAGAGTCCAGCAATGGAAAAAAATAAAATATCAGAAAACACTTCCTGTGGATATGAAATTCTTGAATTTAAAATTTGAAGAGCGTCAATAAAAAAACTGAAAACATTAGAAGATTAATAAGTTTTTTCATAGTGTGGTTATTTAATGTAAGTGCAGTATCCAAAGTAGTTGGCATAAAGATCAAAAATATAGGAGGTAGATTATATCACTTGGCACAATAACATTTATCATGCGCTCATTTTGTTTGCAAACCACTAACATCTAAACATTATCAATTAAACAAAAACTTGGTTCTAGTGTTATGTTAAAACAATCCCAAACTGAAATTTCTCTTAATAGCCAGGTACATATGTTTGTTGATCATTAAAATCCATTAAACAGGATTAAGTTGTATTATTCAATATAAAAAAAATCATGTTATGACATGTCTAAAGTATGCAAAAATTTAAATAATAATTCCAGCCATCCATAGAAAAATTTTTTAATACTGATAATATATATTTAAATTGATTTTAGAACTAGGATTAATTTTAAAAATTTTATTACTCTAAAAGAAAGATTAATATGATCTTGGGATGCAATACTTATTAAAAACAATTAAAAAAACATCTTACCAACAGCCCACTTATAAGTTCTTTTTAAAATATCTTGAAGAGTGCTCATAGTTTTCTCACAGGCTTCCTGATTGTTAAAGTTTTTTAAAACTTCAAGAACAAAATATATATAAAAATTTCTCTTTAAAAAGTATTCACCTTTAAATTAAAGTTAGATTTTGTTAGCCAAGCAGACAAGAGTGCTGTATAAAGGTCTCCAGTACCCAAGAAATTTGCAGGAATGCGAGAGATTTTCAACTTAACTGCCGTTCTCTTTCCATCTGAACAAAAAAAGAAAAATTTAATAGCAGTAATACCATACATAAATAAATCAAAATCCAATTTTAATTAACAAACATATTTAAAAACAAATATTTTGGTTGAAATTTTTAGCCAATTTCACGATTTAAATTTTAAAAAATAAGCTCAATTCTGGACTGGACTAAAAATAATCATGCTTCAGATACATTTTCATGATGATCATAATCTAAACCAGTAATTTTCAACTGGTTGGCTGCAGCACACTGGTAAGCCATGAAAATTTTTGAAGTGGTTAATTCACAAAAAATAAAGACAAGAATTAGGTTAAGTGGCAAGTAATATGGCAATAGAATGTTTACAAAAACTTTAAATCACGTGATTTTTTTCTGCATAAATTTGTTCCACGGAAATTGAATTGTAAGTTTGGGTGTGCTGAGAGATAAAGGTCAAGAAACACTGATGTAAACCATAGAAAAAAACTCATCTTGCCTTTAATACAGCTTCCCAAATTGAGGAGTTCATCTTTAGATGCCAAATCTGAGCTAGTTATAATGACTGTTTTGATTCCTCTGTCATGAAGTATTTGCATGGCTTTGAGTGCATCTTCCTCATTAGAAATTTTCATTCCTGTAAGTAATCTATTTAAAAAATTTTAGATTGCAGGACAATTGTTTTTTTAAAATCATTTAAAAATAAGTGACTGTATTACTTACTCAGCCTCGAGTTGATTTGGTGTTACTACGTCGGCTAAGGGAGTCAAATTATCTCTAAATTCAGGCAGTAACTCTGAAGGAACGTACTGTTAAGAAAAGTGGTGAAAATAAATCTCTCTCCAATTTGCACATATGTAAAAATATATAACCTACCATCTCTCCATTATCTCCCATTACTGGATCGCACACTAGTATAAAAGTAAAAAAAAATTAAATTGCAAGATTTTAATGCAAGTCAAAAGATGCAATTACTTACCATAGAGCAAATTGGGATTGATTTCTTTTAGTTGTTTAACCGTTTCTGTCACTTTTTGAAGAAAGGAGAGTGAACGAACGTAGCCTGAAGTGCAAGTAAAAACAATATCAGTTCACTGAAAGTTATGATTAATAGAAATACAGTCAAACCTCGGTTTTCAAACAAATCAGTTCACAAACAAAATTTAAAATGTATAAACCAGTTGCTGTATGATAATTCTTGCCAGACAAGGTACTCGGCAAAAATTGGTCACAGTTTAAAGACGCACGCACGGTCAACTCTATACTTCCTACGTTAAAATGTCAATGGCCTAACCAAGTTGACAGGACTACCTATTTAGTCTAGAAGTTAGTGGCACCGAGATTGCCTCACTTTATTAGACATCATTAATGTTGATATTTAAATTATATTTCAAATGGGTGTGCTGGAAAGGTACTATACTTTTTTTTCCAAAACATGTTGCAGTTGAAATTAAATTCAAATGGTTTAATTCGTGTTTAAAAAGGTGCTTAAATCAAATAACTAAAAGTTATTATATATAATGTAGTATTTATAATATATTACTTTGCATTTGCAAGCATTTTTATGCATGAAATACAGATATAAAAGGTTAAAAGAAAAGGATAGTAATGCCAGCTAGACTATCTTAAGCATTGGTAGGTCTAACTAAGGCCAGAGCAAGGCTAGATTTTTTAATAAAAGAAAAAGCTTTATTTTGGGTGTCAGGAATGAATTAATCTATTTTATTTTTGTTTCTTATAAAATTTCAGTTTTAGAAAAACTTTTAGGAATGAATTATGTTCAGAAACCAAGGTTTGACTGTAATAATTTACATTAAACAGAGAATCACCACTGATCTAAATTTAGTAATTAAACTTTTATAATTAATGTTTTAGTAACAAAAACACCATAATGCAAACTTATTGGATTTCCTTTTGCTATTAAAGTAGAATTATCACAGATTAAAACATACTGTAATTTCCTCAGTATATAAAGTAAATTTGAAAACAAATGTAGGCTGTGTTCGAGCAACTTTTGCAGATTGCATGTTGGTGTGAATTATCACAGAAAACTCGTACAGGGTATCTGAAAAAGTTACTGTGCAGCAAGAAATTTTTGATGACATGCAAGTTATTCATATGGCATTGTACACGAGACCAATAATTTTTACAATTACATGAAATTTTCACTTTAGGTTCAGAAATTCTCAGAACATGGAAATTTGCAACAAAACTGGAGGGTAAATTTTACACTATTCCAATACTTTGTGCTATATACATAACATGCTGGGAAAGTAAAATGTAAAGTCACAAGCTGGAACACTTATGAGAAAAATAATTTGTACCATTACTAAATTCAGAACAAATCTTAGTAATTGCTTAACTTCTAGATTTTCCAAGTTCTGTATAATTGCTTGACTATTGCATTGATATTTTAATTGTAACAACAAGCACACTATCTTAAATACTGTATCAAAAATTATCATGCAAAATAGGAATATATTAAAAATAAAATCAAGTGGCTAATCCTGTCAACTAGATGAGTTTCAGATTTTTATAAATCTAAAAAAAAATTATTAATCTTGCAAAAGTAAGACATCATTTATTCCAATTTTGAAATTACAGTGGAACCTCAGTATACGACCTTAATCTGTTCCCAATGTTTGGATTTATACCAAACCAACCTTTCCCATAAGAAGTAATGTAAAAATGATTAATCTGTTCTCACGTAGAAAAAAATGGCTGGCTTTAAACACCTCGCTTTCCTGGCTAGTTCCTGTTGATTTTTGTGAGATCAGCATGTATCTTTTTAGCTTTCTTGCAAATAATTGCTTCCAATATGCTGTCTCCAGCACTGTTTTTCAGTTATCCAAAGCAAAAGCAATTTCTCAACATGATCTAATGTCTTCGATCTCTGTTTAGAAATTGATTTAACTCCTTTCCCAACGTTAGCAGATTTAATAATGTCTTTATTTTTCGCAATTGTCGATATCGTCGTTCTCGGAATATGGTATGCAACAGTTAAATCTCGAACACGCGTACCACCTTTGTATTCCTCAACAATCTCTTTTATCAGTTCCATTGTGATTCTAGTCATTTTTTAAGTTTTCTGTCGCTTTTCATTTGCCTTTTTGCGATTCATGATTAATAAAAATAATAAAATTTTACTTACAAATTAAAATCAGAAGAAATTTAACAAAGTTATAAACCATTGCACTGCGAACGTCTAGTCTGGTCTAGTACACCGATAGTGCTACTTGTTCATTGATGGCGCATATAATTGAATTATGTCGTATACCAAAAAAAAGTCGTATACCGAGCAAAATTTGTTTCGTCCAAACAAGACATATTCCAAATTGGATGTATTCTAAAGTAGACGTATACCGAGATACCACTGTAATTTATGCAAAAAAATCTATATATTGATTTCATAAAAAATAATTGGGGTTTTTGATTAAAGATCAAAACATCCAATAACAAATTGCTTGACTTTCCCAATGAGAGTTAAAATTGCATGTGGCACTATCTGTTATAGTTTTTTTTAATAAAATGGGGGAAAAAGTTTAATTTGGAAGGTAGAAAAGTTTTATAAAAAATTGTATGTGTTAATAATAATTAAAAAAGAATGAGTAGAGTCTAACCCACTTGAGATACATCAGTGAACTCCCTCTCTCCCTACTCCCAACCTTTAACTACCAAAATTTAATAGTATCAATACTACTAATATGCAAACCTTCCTGCAAAGTTTCAGAAATTTTTGACAAAGACCAACTTTTTTTTTTTGCATTTCGACATTTCAAAGGTTCCAAATGTAAAAATATGGGTCTTTTTTTGAATGTCTACATACACCACACACTATACACACGTCAAACTTATACACAGTAGAGCCCTGTACTGTACAATGCAGGGGATTCATTAAACATTACAGGAAATCACATTATCGAAACCCATATTATCACACAATTTAGGAAAAGTTTAAACCTTGACCTTTAAGTTAAAAAAAAAAAAAAAACACCTCTGATAGACAGAACTCGATGGTTTTGCTTGCTTTATTTGCATGTTGTTGTATGACTTGAGGAGAAGTAACATCCAGGAGGAAAGTATTACAAGCATGTCTATTACATTTACAAATAAAAACAAAATGATCATCATGAATGACATAAGAGCTCATTTATGGTTCTTGGTTTCATTTATATAAAATTATTGGATTGGCTTTTGCATAACAGTTTTATAGAAAAAATAAAATAAAATTGAGTGTTTTTCAAAACATATTTATTGGGGGAAAAATTGTGAAAAAGGTTTTCAAAACTCCATAAGCAAAGTATTTTAATGACTCTTAAGCAGTACACATAGAAAACTGTCAGAATTTAAGTTATTATAAAAACTAATTTAGATTAATATTCAATTAGTTTTTTTTAACAAAAAAAAATATCAGAGAAAAGAGAAAAATTTCTATTTTCAGTAGCATTAATTTCATTTTAGTTTATATATATAAACAATTCAAATATTTCTAAAATAAAAAGTATAATAGAAAAGTAAAAATTTAAATAAACTTCTAGAAAATATTTATTAAAAACTTGACAGTTTGTAAAATTAATGTTTACAAAAATAATGCAAAAATGCAAATATTTATCAAATACAAATACTTTCATATTTACAATTAAAATGTAGTTTTATCTAAAAATGAGATCATATATAAAATGATGAGAAAGAAAAATATTTAATGTTATTTGATATATATTGAAGAAGTTTATCCACAATGTGCTTTCCATTTTATAAACTTAATATTAAACAAAATCAAGGCAATATAAATACTCACCAGTTAAGAGATGTGTATAGTGATGTAAATTGTTTAATTTAAGACCCATAAATAATTCATCTAAATCTTCAGCATTTAAAACTTGACCCTTCCAATGTTTATATCCTAAAACAAAAAAAAAAATGCTTTAAATTAAATAAACTGTTTTTAAATTAAATTAGTTATTTATGTACTCTTTGACAACTCATTTCTAGCCTGGAAAACAAAATTTATTCAACAATTAGCAGTTAAAGATTTTTACACTGTACTACAGTTCTTCCAATATAGTTTAGCACTTATTTAAACAGTATTAACTTATTTATTTATACAAAAACCACTTTCCAACCAATCAGAGATAGACATGATAAACAAATGATTTATTTCATTACATATCTCCAGGGGGAAACTATCAAGAACACCTCTTTTAATATTAATTGAGCTAATTAACACTGGATGCATTGCCCGGTAAAGCAGCTTTAATACAGCTTGTTAAGTAAGCCAATGATTTTGTTTTAAATGAAATGGGCTATGTCATTGGTTTGCTTAGCCAGCCAGCTGTAATTATAACTGCTTTACCAGTCAATGCTTGTTGTTGCAAACTGCAAAACTAAATATATTTTTAAAAAGTATAATTTCTTCAATAAAAGTATATAAAGTGTGGATGGAAAGTTTGTTATTATCTTGTCCATAGCTTGCTTTGTTTATTTTGGAAAAGAATGAGAATAATACAGGATAGGAGGAGTGGAGCTGGTATAGAAAGAAGAAAGCCATAAACTAAACAGGAATGGGAACAGTACAGAAATTAAAGAGAGGAATAATATGAAAAAAAAAACTGTTCAATGCCAAATCCTAATTGGGGAATCCACTAAAAACAATAACCATGAAGTTATTATACTGTAATAAGTAGATTCTACTATAGGAAATGATTTGGCATTAATAGTATTTATAAATAAAAATAGTTTGTCCTTGAAGCAGTCTAAGTTTACTTAATGTTTTAACTGTAAGTACAATAAAATGATATTTCAAACAATAAAATGTTTGAAAGAACAATAGAATCCTAGAATTGACATAAATTTATTCATTTATAGATATAGCATGCACTCAACATTCTGATATTAAGTAACTTTCATACAATTAAATATGAAACATAAATAACATACATTTTTCCCCCTCAATACTTCTAAAGTGTTCTGTTAACATTAAAATATTTGTATGAAATCTTTAACAGGAGAGTAAAAAAGTTTGTATTTACACTATTTCTGTTGTTGATAACATCATCATCTTGTAAAATTCAATGTGTTCAATATTAAAATTAAGTATAAGATTTTTTATATATGTATATACATTAAGATCTGTATTAGATTTATATAAGCAATAAGCAAGCTTTTAAAGACAACAAGCAATTAAATATATTTTAATATTGTGTATTATTCAGATAATCCATTGTATGCTTTATAAGAAGAATTTCCTTTTCTAACAAATTATAAAAAATTTAATAAACTATAATTAAAAATTATTAAATTACAAAGAAAAATATATTCCAATTCTCAACAAAAAGTTTATACGTTTTAAAATAATTCTAGCAAAGTGAATTAAACTCAATCATGACGAATACAATATCCAGAATCTTGCCAATTTTAGTTTTTTTTTAAAGCCTATTTTTTAATGAATTAATTCTCTATTAAAGAGTTCAATAATAATTAAAAGTACTCCCATAACTTAATTATGATGTTTGATTCTTACTCAAAGATTAAGTTAATTCTGAAAATAATTTAATGGCAATTTTAAAAAGAAACATTTTATTAAGTTATACATAATTTGGTAAAATATAATTTGCTATTTGTAAAAACAAGCAAAATTTTGGTTTTTAATTATAGTTGTTATTAATATGAAATGAATTGCAATAAATGTGCCTATTTCGCAAGAAAATCTTTGTATTTTATTTGAACTAGCTACATATGTCCAGTGTTGCTCAGGCTTTTGAGGGGGTGGGGATTGGAGAAGTAGAATTAGAAGAGAGCGATAAAAATAATGATCTTAATAACTTAAAAATGTACATTTATTGACCTCCATATTTACAACAACAAAACTGCAAAACACAAAATTGCCCAAGCTAAAGTACCCCAACATGGTTTAACATTGACTTAACATTGGACACTTGCCACACCTGAACTATTGCAACTTTCTCAAATCTCTTTTCAGCAGCATCAACTACAGGATAAGTGCTTTAATTTGATACCTGAAACATATTTTTTAGCCTCATGTCATTTAAAATCAAACTAAATCAGTCAAACTAAAAACCTGTAAATCAGCAGCATACCTACTATTTTCATTTCCAACCTCCCATTTTATGTAAAATTTTATTGCAATCCCTTGGTAGTCAGTAATTACATTGACGATTAAAAAAGTCTAAAGTGAAATTCTTTCTGGTATTTGCACTTATGTTTCTGCCTTATTAGAAGTCTGAATAAAACACAATTTCATGAAATTTGGAACCCTGAAAAATTTTATTGTGACTCCTCTAGGGGTCATGACCCATGGTTTGTGCACCACTGCTCTAAATTTATACATAGAGAACTTTGTATAATCTACAGGGGGTACATAAATGTTTACCCTGATTTCAAGATTAAATATTAATTATATTTATGCTGGTAACGTTTTTTTTTTATTACAGGTCTACTAGGGAACCCATGAAGTTTCTGTACAGCTGTCTCTCATTCAACACTTTCGCCACAAGGAGCGCTGTGCGAGCTATATCGTAAAAAATGGCTTCCCCCAGGAGAAAGATCAATGTGTTGTGTGGCTAGCAGAAACCAAATCACCAATTACTGCGCAGCAAAAGTGCCATTATGGAAAGAAAGCACCTGATGTCAAGTTAATCAAAACATGGATTGTTTTGTTATCATGGTAAACGTTTATGGACACCCTGTATATCTATTAAGTAGGTATTCAAATTATTTTATAAGCTTTCAGATAATTTTGAGAATTTCAAAACAGCACTTCTAACATCTAAAAAGGTTTCCACTTGATGAGAACTTTATTTCACTTATATAATAGTAAATTAAGCAAATAAAGTCATCCTCGATTTAAACCTTTTGGATATTTGAGAATTTCAAAACATCACTTCTAACTCACCTGAAAGTTTACAGAGAAAAGAAATAAGTCATTTTATATATTAGACAAATGTTTTATAATTAATCTGGAGTAAAAGTCCTAATAATTTATCTAGAATAGAAAATTATGGAAACAAATTAAAAAATCTGTGTATATTAATTTGTTTTAATTAGAAAACTAGTTACGTAACAGGAATTAGATTAATATTGCAATTCTCCAGAAAATTCTAGGTAAAATTACAGCTCTGAATGAGGGGTTTTTGACCCCATCCCACATTTTGGATCGTCCACAGGAAAAAAAAAAAAAAAAAAA
>NW_019384549.1:581991-583587 GCF_000671375.1 Centruroides sculpturatus | reverse complement strand
TCGTTTTGTTAATATCGATGAGTGCCTGCGTATTTCTTAATAAAGTTGTTCTTAAACGAAGCAAATAGCCGGAAATAAAAAATCGTTCGTAACTTTTAAACGGTTGATCGTAAGTAAATTTTTTTAATACCAATCGATTCAGCGTGTCAAATTACATCTAGATATATCTATGTCTATTCGTTAATATTAAGTTTAAGACCTTTTTTAGCTGGATACCTTTTGCTTCAGTCTAACCAAAATCTGTGTATATTAATTTGTTTTAATTAGAAAACTAGTTACGTAACAGGAATTAGATTAATATTGCAATTCTCCAGAAAATTCTAGGTAAAATTACAGCTCTGAATGAGGGGTTTTTGACCCCATCCCACATTTTGGATCGTCCACAGGAAAAAAAAAAAAAAAATGTCAAATTTCTCACCTGTATGATTAGAAAACTGAACAGAGTTAACTGCATCCACTTCGAAACCTAAAACCTAAAAATAAATAGCAATTTAAAAAAATCTACATATATGTATATATAACAAAATCTTAAAATTAATCCATAATAATTAATCGCTTACTTGCAGAGGAAAAGTAGCGCTTTTGTTACCGACGTAACCCGAAACAACATGACTCTGTATGGATAAAACTCGATAGTTTTCTCTGTTCATTTTTCAACTAACACCGGCACCAAAAACACGTGTTTATAAGTTAAATTCGGCAATAGTCTCGTGACTTCATTCACCAATGAGCCTCTTGCGGCAAATAACAGAACTACTTCCGGTTTTAAAAACTACAACCGCAGCGCCCTTACGACAAAAAAAAAATTTATTTATTAAATTTTAAAAAAGGGAGTAAATCCAAGAAAAATTTTAAATAAAATTCAGAAATATATTGGAATTTAATTATTTTTTCTATACGTTTTTCAATCAACGTTTTTAAAAATTGCTTTAATAAATTGGAAATGATAATGGAAATATTGGAAGCGGAGAAGTAGAAAGTGTCATATGTCATATCCCAAGTGGGATCAGATTTAATAAAGATTTTACACCTTATTGACATTTAAAATTTTTTTAAACTCATTCCTATCCTAAAAAGTACGGCTTTTCCTTTCTTATAATAATTAATAATTATTTAAAGACAAATGTTTCGTTTAGAAAATACTTACGTATTTGTTATTTGCACAAGAAGTCAGAACAAATCCGTTACCTGTTGTTACATGGAAATGTTAGTTTCTTAACTGTAAAACTCTGTAACAGCACTGAAAACTTCAAAAATTAATGCTGTCGGGTGTTCTTGGTTTGTAGAAAATTCTATTTCCAGAATTATCATAAAATTTTCTCACTTAAGCCACAAAACCACGTCAAGGTGACACCCACTTTGTGGTGGTTTTTTTTTTGTTTCCAGAAACCAACCCTACTTGCTAGACAGCGTAGCAAGTAGAGAGAAAAACTGGATCGCGCGCGAAGTTCTTATAGGTAAAACGACCAATAATGACTTTTGTCATTCTCTTTCCTCGTCCTCTACCCATTCCAATCCAAAAAATATTCCGATATGTATTGTAAGAGCTTTATTTAGCGATTATTTATCGTTTGGGATTTCGCAAGGATATAGACT